>NC_081405.1:232220234-232307599 GCF_030272615.1 Cryptomeria japonica
TTGTTATGCATGGAAGTACTTAATTTTAAAATTTAAATTGAAAATGGAAATGTTGAAATTCATATTTGTTTTCGACCTTAGGGTGACCTAAAATTAATAAAATATCACAAATCTCTAGAATTGTGCAGTAGAATATAGTCAAAACAAGCTCCTGAAATTTGAGCAGAAAAAGTCGGGACCAAGTAGGTAGCAACTTGGTCCGAACACATGGTTTGACCAACTTTTTTCCAAATTTTTGGGGAAGCAAGATATTGTTATTTTTATGAAAGTTCCTGAAGGATATGGAAATTGAAGATGTCAAGATATGCGAAATTAAGCCTTGAAGGTCAAAATAGGACACACTTAGAATGTTTCATAAAAGGATTAATTGAAAGGACAACAAAAAGGGCACACTTAATGGTCAACTTTTATGATGTTTGGAAGAAAGACAAGAGGCTTTAGATTTAATTGAATCAATTAAATTCTTAAAAGAAAGTTTGAAATTGCACAAGATTAATTTAATTTTAAAAATTAGGGTTTGTTGCATAAGCCGCTTAATTTTAAAAATTTAAATTTGAAATTTTTTATGTTGGAAGGAGGGAAAATGAATTTTGAAATTGAAGAAAAGACCCAAATCTGAAAATTAATTCAAGATCTACACAATCCACAAGGTCGATTTTAAAAATAAAAATTAGGATTTTGTGATTCAACCACTTAATTTTTAAAAAAAATTGAAGATTGAAAGTGTAAATGAAAACTTGAATTGTAAAATTGAAGAGTTCTCATATTTGAAACAATCAATCCAATTTAGACAAATAACAAGCTCAATTTTGAATCCAAAAATTAGGGTTTTTGTGCATTCAACCTCTAAATTTTTAAAAATTGCAAGGAAATTGAACTTGTAAATAAAAATTTGAATTTTAAATTGCATATACTCAGATATGAAAATGAAAAATCAGAATTAGTGGGTAAGATCTCGGGTTCACCAAACAATAAAGTGGAAAATTGGGAACCTTAGCCAATTTGCCACTTGAGAGAAAGGTGGGAACTTTACTAAGGTTCAATTTTCACTTGGGAAAACTTTACATTCAAAAGAGGGGTTGAATCTACTAGATCCAATCCTAAATGATGTAAGCATTGAATACTAAGTAGATTGATAGTGATTGGAATGCAATTGACCCTCTTTTGTAAGTTGACTAATTGAATTAAGACTAAATGTTGGAAATGAAGACAAAGTATGAGAAAACATCGAGCTACATATTTGGGATTTAATCGTGCACCTAGATCTGAGAAGTTTTAGATGATTCAAAGATTCTCTACGAAATCCAACAAAAGTTGCAGTGATCATGTGTCCGAATAGGGGCACCCTCCTATTAGTGCTCCAAACTTTCCATGTGTCAAAAAGGGTTTTTCTATCTCTACGAATAAAGCTTATTTCCATAAGTACAGCTATGCACTTGTTTCCTGCACACAAAAAGAAAGGGAAATGTGTTGGGAATAAGAGTTTGTCTTCATATCAAACCCTGGTTTTGGAATTAACCAAGTGCTTGAAGTAATGTAAACAAAATGATTGAAAGTAGAAATCCTCCTCTTAGAGGGGATGTTGAATTGACTGAAAATGAAATGCTTATACCTCCTTGTGAATTTTTTCTTACCTCCACATGGAATTAGGGTTTCATGAAGTAGAATGTTGATCTCCTCTTCAATGCTTGAAATCTTGTCTCTATTGTTGCTCCAAAGCTTGAAGGAAGACTAAAAAATTCTCAATTGCTCTTGAATGCTTGAATGCCTAGATGCTTGATAGAATTTCATGATCTATCAAATGAGAGGGTAAATCCCTCTTATATGCATGCCAGTGGGGTTTAATTGAATGATTTTCTAACTTGGGTCGACATAGGGGGGATTTTCTCTCTCTAATTTGAGATGAGCCAAAAGGAGGGACCCCAAGATAGGTCCCAAATAGGGGATCCCAAGGTGCCACGCCCTAGTCCTGCCCTATTTTAGTGAAGGATCAAGGTGCAGGTAGAGTGCTATGTTAAATTGCAATATATTTTTGATGTGCATGAGCATATTCAGTTCTTTGATCAGGCCGAGGGGCGCAAACACTAAGGTGAAGACCCAAATGCAGTCGAAAATTGCAAGGGGTGCAATTTTAGGACGTTACACATGCATACAACTACATACATGCATATATATAGATGTATAGATATATATACATATATATATATGCATGCATATATATATATATATATATATATATATATATATATATATATATATATATATATATATATATATATATATATATATATATATATATATATATATATATATAATTGTAAGGGTTGCAATTTTAGGATGTTACACATGCATACGACTACATACATGCATATATATACATACATATATATATATATATGTATGTATATATATATATATATATATATACATATATATACATGTATGTATATATATATATACATACATGTATATATATGTATATATATATACATACATGTATATATATGTATACATATATACATACATGTATGTATATATATATACATACATGTATATATATGTATATATATATATACATACATGTATATATATGTATGTATATATATATATATATACATATATATATATATATATATATACATATGTGTGTGTGTGTAAATATATATGTATATATGTATGTATATACATGTATATGTATATATGTATATATATACATGTATATATATATATATGTATGTGTGTGTGTGTGTGTGTGTGTGTGTGTGTGTGGATATTTAATTTACTCATTAATAACCATATATTATTATTGATCATGGGTTGAATGTTATACAAAATATAAAAATTGAAATAATGTCATCTTCACCCTCATCACTCTAGCAATCATGTAAACAATGTTATCTTATCATCATCACCTAATCATATATTCATCACCTAGGACTCCCACCTAATAATTTAATTAAATGTCATAATGTATTTAACAAAAATATGCTAGCATTATTCACTAATTATCTATAAATTATTCACATGCTTATCAATTTATTTATTTATTTATCAACACATTATCAATTAATGGAGTAATTTAATAGTGAATTCCACCACATGTACACCAATAATTGAATTACTTAATTATTCCATTTCATCTAATTGACTACCAAGTCTAATTAGTAAACTCAAATTTCTCCTATCATGCTTATCTGATGCAGGAGCATCCAGGGTGTAAGAGAAATCTTGCATCACCCAAAAAATATTGTTTATTTGTTAATTAGGGCTATTTTTAGTAATTTGGAGCTAATGAAAAATGAATTATCCCAATATCTTGTGGTGTTTGGAAGTTATTCATTTTTTCTAGAAAATTTCTCTAATAAAACTTCCAATGCATTTTTGAGGGTCTTAGAGGCCCCATATTGGGTCAAAATGTGTGAATTGTATAGTTCTAACAAAAGCATGGTGTAGATATCTCCGCAAGCTTTCCAACTATATATGATAATTGAACATCCAACAATTGGATTGAAAGACATAGCCTTCGGAAGTTGTGCTACTTTAGGAGAAAAAAATATAAATTAATAAAAAATTAAATTCTCAAAATATCCCAATAGATGCCGAAACCCATTCTGGGCATATTCTTGACATGTTCCAATATAGGGAAATGGGATACAAAAGTGGTCATTCTCAAAAGGAGGAGATACACTTTCTAGAACATTATAGGTAGTTAAACTTCACAATATAAAGAAGGCAAATGGCCCGGGTTACACGGGGATGGTAGATCATGGCTCTCGCTTGCAGATTATTGTAATGAGAATGTGCATGTGGCTATTGCATGTTATTTTTCTAAATGTTGTAATTTCCTTTCATTGGGATAATAGAAAGCAAGTATTTCTTTCTTACATTTTCCTATCTATTTTCTTTGTTTATGTTGTGTGTTTGGGTTTTTAAGTGGATTACCCTTCACTATTATCAATCAAATCTACATCAATCATTCATGCAATTAACTAACTATTTTATGAAAATAGTCAGCTCCCCTTGATTCTGTCATGCACTCAATTAACTAATCAATCAACTTTTTTATCTCCCAAGTTAATTTGAGTTGATGAATAATAGTTATTTTAATTAGCGATTGAATTAATGTGAAACTCTCATACATTGCTTTCCACATCTCCTCATAAGTATCTCAAATCATGGTTTAGATCTGAGAATCTAGATTAAATCCTATTCATTCATAAAATTCTCTTGTTAGTCTATAAATCAAATCCAATTCTCATCATTTCACAAGCATTTAACTCATACCCAAGTTCTATTAGTTTGATATTCATTGAATGCTAAGGTCATGCTAGAAAATTTGAGCACTGATCACATTCCAAAATGAGCAAAGCTTCACATATGCTCAATTAAGGTTTGAATGTGCTTGATTTTAGCATTCCATTTTTTTAATTTCAATGTCTTATTTATTTCATTTGTATGCATACAATCTCTATCAGGGCTAGATAACTATATGTTAATAGAACTATACCCAGAGGAGAACTAGAGACAACACTATTAAGGCTATAGATTCCTAGCTAGAAATAGAGTTATATTTAGGTAATTGAATGATGCATGTCTAGATAATATTGACTATCACATGCAAACAAGATCTTTGCATAAATAAATATTAGAGCCACATAACAAACTATTTATACCAGAATAATTGAGTTGTGTAGATAAGAAGGAAAACAATCACACACCTTGATGAAAAATAGTGGATAATAACTATAATATTGACATAATTCAACATGATTAGATATATTGAATGTTGAAAACTATTGACCAAATAATTTTCTTATTTTGACTAAATTTATATATAGATAATGCCATTGAGATCTTTGAAAGGGAAAATGACAATCAATTTTAAAATTTTCTATACATTTCAAGACCAAACCATTATTTAAAATTTAATAAAAAGATAACAGTGTCTATCCAACATATTAAATACGTATTTAACCCTGAATAATAATTAAAAACACTCGCCTAGGTAAGCAAACTTGTTCGAGAAGCCCATTGAACGCTGCGACGCCACGTCGATCCATGTTGATTTCAACAAGTCAGCTACCAAAAACTACAATGCAAACTCGGAAAGAACTACAAATAAAACCGCCCTGTATAAAACAATTTAAAAAAAAATATTTCATAAGTGCATCCAAGTAAATATAGATCTGGACAAAAGAAAATAGCCATATTTACCATAACATCATATAGCGTCATGATCAAATGTCACAGCATCGATGACACAAACTCTGATTTTAACGTTTATCTACTAAAGAAAATCCAGTCCACAATCCAAATTAAAAAAAGGGTCACGTCTTCCCTCTGGTTTGTTTGCATGTATACAGAGTCCACCAAGCTGTTTTTTGCCTACACATGTCAAATAATCCTGCATAGCTGCCGAGAAAATAGGAAAGGCTTTTGGAGTTCACGTAGACAAGAAGTATATAATGGTCGGCTGTGCACGTGATATAGATTTAATATATTGGCTACCATGCAATTTATCCTTCAGAATGTCACGTCAAAGTGCCTTCACCATATGGAGCTCGAGCTCCGAGTCTATGTCATGTATTCTCAATGGCTAAGAAATGGTTGTGAGTCTATGTCAAATATTCTCGATAGCTAAAACAAATGTTTGTGCGTGTCGGTTATGGCCAATCTTTAAGTTTTATATATGTAAATTCGAGAGCCTTATTCCATCTGAGCTGATCTTTAGATACTTTGTCTTTGCATAATGATAGTCATTACCCAGAATTCTGGATGCAAGTTGAACTGATATTTAGATACTACGATATCTTCGTAAATTCCAAAAGGTAATGTCAAATTTGTCAATCCAGAATAGTTGGTGCATGTTTGACTGTAAAAATAGTAGTTGAACTCAAAATATATATTTAAATTTAAACTAATTGTCATTCATGGGACATGACTATAAAATCCTAAGCGTCCTCTCATATTTTTAAGAATTGTAGAGGATTTGCCAAAATCTGTGGTGGGTTTTAGTTTTGTTGGGCTGCAACTGTGCGAGGATTGTTGTTTAAATTATCCTCTGCTACTGAATTTCGTATTCTGTTTAGTGGAATTAGAACAAGATGCCAATCGAGATTGAAGAAATAGGTGAAAACACAGTTAGTACCGCAACATATCATGCTGTTAAATTTATAGGAGAAAACACAGTTGGTACTGCAAAATATCATGCTGAAAGATTTGCGGGTGTCTCCGACATCAGTGGAGATGAGCTCGGAATCCTCTTTAAAAATGGCATCCCTTCATCTCCAATGAGCCCAGACACAATACGGAGTAGTGCTTTAGCGAAATCGGAGGACACTTTGTCTGCATTAGAGAGAGTGATTTTGAAATGGGACGTCAAGACTGAAAGCAAAATGCTTTTGAAAAGCGGCCCACAAGAAGTGAGTAATTACATAGACACTATCGAAAATCTCCATCAACTAATGAAACAGTTTTCTGCCCATGGGAGAGTCTCCCCGGATATGAACCGCGCGCAGAGGCTTATGGAGATATCGATGGCCCGTCTGCAGAAGGAATTTCACGAAGTTCTGTCATCTTACAGCGAGGCCCTCGATCCTGACCCGTGGTCGTTTTATTCGAGTACAGAGGACAGTATCAGTAGCAGCAGCCGCTCCAGCTCCAGCTCTTCGTCAACAGACAGAACCTACGAATTCCAAATGGTTCCGTTGGGCGCCATGGGGAATCTACGAAGTATAGCGCAGCTCATGGCGAGGACAGGGTACGCGAGAGAATGCGTTCGAGTCTTCGCTCTCACTAGAAAGTACGTGGTGGAAGGGAGTTTATACAATCTGGGTGTGGAGAAGGTGAGGTTGAATGACATTCGGAAAATGAAGTGGGAATTCCTGGATGAAAAGATCAGGAAATGGATCTGGGCCGCAAAAATCAGCATCCGGGTTCTGTTTGCGAGGGAGAAGAGGCTGTGCGATGCGGTCTTTGAAGGGCTGGTTAACATGAGGGACTATTGCTATATTGAAATTGCACAAGAACCCACAGCTAGGCTTTTCGCCTTCGTAGAAGCCGTGTCAGCCACGAGCCGGGAGCCTGAAAGATTATTCAGGGTGCTCGATCTCTACGAAACTCTCACCGATCTGATGCCGGACGTGGAGGCCACATATTGTCAGGAGCTTTGCACAAGCGTGAACGAACAGGCTGATACGATCCTGGCCCGGCTGGGTGAGGTTGCCAGTGGAATGTTGACAGAATTTGAGAAGGCTATTGAGAAGGAGAAATCTAAGGCCCCCATTGCGGGTGGTACTGTTCATCCTCTCACCAGATACGTCATGAATTATCTGGCTTTTCTCTGCGATTACAGGGAAACTTTGGTAAACATTACTGCAGACGCGCCCGGAGAGCTGCGCTTCGCGCTGCCGGATGATTTCTCCGTGGACGATGATGTCGGCGCCCCCGCACCGCTGTCCATCCGCCTCGGATGGACCGTCTTCCTCCTCGTCTGCAAGCTCGAGACAAAATCAGGTCTGTACAAAGATGGGGCACTGTCGTATATGTTTCTGGTCAACAACATTTACTACATAGTGCAGAAAGTGAAGGGCTCTAAGCTCAAATATATACTGGGGGAGGAGTGGCTGAGAAAACAGTGTGATAAGGTGAGGCAGTACGCGGAGAGTTATGAGAAGGCCGCATGGACGAAAGTTTTATCGTTTCTAACAGATGATGAAATTCCTTCAGGAGGCAATTATGGCGGCGGAGTTCGGTATGGGGAGGAATTGAAGGAGAGATTGAAGGGATTTAATTTGGCGATAGAAGAGGCGAGGAAACGACATAGTGGGTGGGTGGTGGCTGACGTCAGCCTACGGGAGAAACTCAGGAATTCCGTATCGGAGAAGTTGATACCTGCCTACACTTCCTTTCTTGCCAGGTTTAGGAGCAGGTTTGAAAGCGATATGAACATCAAATACACGCCTGAGGAGATGCAAGACCTTCTGCTGGAGATTTTCAAAGGTAACTTGACGTCGATTAACAAAATGAGATCCTGGTGAGTGACTCTGACGCTAGTTCGCAAGCTTTTCATGGAGGGTGCTTCATCTTCTAAAGTTTAGAAGATGGTGATTATATGATATGAATTTAAAATTTCTACCCTATAAATTAGAGCCTCCATTTTTCGAGCTCATTATTTCAGCTGTCGCTTATATGGTGGGGAAAAAAAATTGTGTTCTGTTTCTTTTATCATTGTAAGATATACGAATTTTACAGATTTCAATGTAAGATCCAAAGAAATAATGAAATGGGTTGGATTTGAAACTGGAATAATGATTTACAAAATAAAGAGGGATTAAAATACATAGTGGTTTATATGTTGCAGAGAAGAATGATTGATAAGATTCGATTAGGAGGTTGGTTATATGGTCAAAACATAAGAGCTATAAGGTGTGATTTTAAGAAAAAAAAATATTCAATTTGCAAGTTTCAATTTATATTATATTTAATAAAAATAGAGTAAGAATTCAAATAGATATCAAATGACTTTATTTAAGATTTTATTCTTTATATTCATTTCATGGTAGACAATACCATCTTTTATTTAACAAGGATTGAAAACATTCTGCATAATTGTCTAATAGGATAGTCATAGTTCCAACTTTTTTCTTAATCATAATTTCACAAGAGAAAATATCTAGGTCCTTGTCTAGCACAGAGCTTAATTATTTCTAGCCTGGTGTTGCATAGATCAATTTCATATGTTAATTAGGAATAGATGTGCCCACATTAATTGGAAAACTTATTTTGATATTTGTCTTTCTATAAATATGGGAGAATATAATGAAGTTGAGTTGCTAGACTAATGATCAATCTTTCTTTTTATGATTGAGTGAATGGGCAAATGTAGAATCTTCCCAGAATAATTGATTTTTCCATTTTCAACAAGATGCCTTTTCTTAGGTCTTGCACCAACATTGAATCTTTTCCCATTTTGTTGGTCTATTTAGTATATATAGAACAAAGGCCCCAAGCATCTTGTCCAAAATAAGACCATATGCTCCAATAGATTGAGAGTTTTTGTTGGATGTCCCATAAAAGTTTTGTTTACTATGCTTTAGAGGAGTGCTTGACTACTTTGCTAATGATCATTTTAGTCTATTGGTTCCCCTTTATCAAGGAAGCATGAGATTAAAGGATATACAATAAGACTGTAATATTTTGTCTCTTTCTCCTTGGAATATCCAAGAGGAAATAGACTCCAAAAATTAATATTTTTATCATGTAGATCATTTCAATAAATAAAATTTCAATTGTATAGCTAATTTATTATATTAGTTCTTTGTTGGCTTTGGGTAGTTGTTAGTCAATGGATATCTGTGGTTATCAATAGTTGTGGTGTAACTAAAATTCAAATAGTGTTTTCTTTGTAGTCCAATGGTGAATATTTTTGTTTTTAAACACTTTGGGCATGAAACTGGCTAAGTGGGCATGATTATGAGGTAATTCCATGGTTAAGAATACTCCAACCAAAATACTTCTAAGATGATTGGATTATTGATAAGTCTTGGTTTACCTTATGAAAGTATCGATTATTGATTATGTATTTATTTTTTAATAAATTACATGTAAATTCAACTATAAACCTCTTGTCAAATTTATAAGGCGTCCTATATGTTCCAATCAATGCAAGTGCTAGTAGTATATAATAAAATACAACTCATGAAATGAAATCTAGACAAGGGTGATAGATATCACATGTGATATGACAAGTGTCATGATCTCATGAATTGGGACATAGAAAGTAAATTTCGTAATAAAACTTAACCAATTAGATGTGAAAGCATTCTTAGTTAAAATGGTTATGAAATAGACCTCATTTACACAAACAATATACTACCTAATTTTTTTTCACAAGATACTTTATGGATGGCTACTTTATATCAAGGAAAAAAGTATTGTAAAGTAAGCCAGGAATATGAAAGCATGAAAATAACTTCTACTAATGAAATGATAAACACAAAGGATAACCCATCATATGAATAAAGAGTGTGTAAAATGTACATAGATGCCTTGCATATATAGGCAAGATCGATGTGGTAGGAAGGTAAGATTCAAATTGTGACTAACCCTCCAAAGGTGCAACCCTTGTAACATCACTTGACAAGTGTGTGAGAAAGTAGTGAGTATGCATGCAATAAGCATCTGAAAATATGAGGATACATGTCTCATTGTTAACAAATGAGAAAACAAATGAAATAGCCTAAGTAAGCTTAAGTTAGAGTGTATAGGTCAATCCTAGAAAGATGATTAGTTAATAGGTTGCATAATTATTTTATTTACACTAACTCCCCTGATTAATTGCAACCTAGGAAGTGATGGATGTAAGGTGACGAGATTTAGATACTAGGCCATGTTAGGTACTCATGTAAAAATTTCTCATAAAGTGGAGATAAAGGAGAAAACCTAGTGGAAACAAAAATTCCCTCCAAAAGAGAAATGATGCATGAAATAAAATGTGCAAGTGGGAAAAAGAAGTGATAGAAGGAAGGAGTCATGATGAATCCCCAAGGAATTCTTTTAATACAAGTACAATAATGATCCACCCATAGGAGAGAAATAGAGAAGTTCATGGGACCCCCTAAAAAGTGAGAAGAAATTAACTCCATATGAAGATATGCTTCCTCCCATGAGTGATAAGAAAAACCATACAACCTCCTCTTAAGATGATTCCTATAGTGTGGTAGATGCTTGACACTAGATGTTGAAGATGATCCATGATCATTGAATACAATTTCTCTTTTTAGGAAGAAACAACACCGCAAATGTGTTCAAGATGACCTCTGATTTTGGATAGGAAGATGTAGGAAGTAAAATGATCATCTTTAAATTTTGTTCATGATATAAATAATGATATGATACCCATGATGGATACTCAATGATCTCCAAGAAAATGCTCTGAGGTAAAAATTGTTGATACGATGGATTGAGTACCATAGAATATTTTAGAATAGGTGATATCTAGACTAATGTTAGTTTGATACTACTACAAATGATGGTGACTAAGTCATATTAAACTCATGATTATTTATATAAGCTATCATGATAGAAGTTGATGTTGACGAGGTAAGAGAAATAAATAAAGAAGGAAATGGAGTGACAATAATGTTGATGTGACTATCATCGAATATAAGACCATATCCTAAATGGTGTCATCCTGTTGGTTAACAGATTTGTCCTTCTTAAATACCTTTCAAAAATGACTCCCGAATGCCCAAATTGAAAGACAAAATAAGAACCAACAGTTGAGTCACTTGCAATGGTGAGTGCAAGTGCTCTCTGAATTTTGATATGAAGGTACAGCTCCCTTTGCTGGATAAAAATGTATATTTTTTTAATATGATTTTAACCGAAAAGTAATAAAGGCAACTAACATCTACTCATAGCCATGACACAGATACGAATAATAGATTTATAATGAAATGAATGAAGATAAGTAAAACACAGTTTAATTATCCACACTCAAGAAAACACCCTTTCCAATGGAATCAAAATGCCTTGGACTCTGATCGAGTCTCTCTCATGCCTCAAAGGACAAGGGGGATCAGAAAATCTAGGCAGTGAGAAAACAAACTATTTCTTTCCAAATGCAAATTATTTCTGAAATCAAAGTTTCAAAATTAAATGCATATACATAGTTTTATGTAACAGACAAGGCAATGAAAGGTAATTACAAGAGAAAAAAAGATCACTATAATCAAAAGAAAATATTGACAAATTCACAGATCAACAAAATCTTCTTCATTCCATCAATGCCAAAATGTGAGCTCACAGACTCAATTTTTCTGAAAAATGAAACTATGCAGTCTAGAAAACAATGTTGCCCATTCTTTTTTACAGAAGAAAGAGAAAGAAAAGAAAAAAAGAAGCCCATCTCCTTTCTTTCATTACATATATATAGCCTCTGAGAATTTCAGCTATCAATAACTGATTCTTGAAAATATTATTAATTAAACTTTTCCTTTATCTTCTATCTTCTTCCCGACAACTCTTTTTTTTCTTTTGCTTCAAATATTTTATCCTTCATTCCTTTCTGAAAAATATTTGAAGAGAATTTAAATTAAACACATCTAATTATGTATTGACAGGTGGACATTTCTTTTATATCCCTAGGATAAATTTATTATTTGGATCTCCATTTCAAAATAAATTCTCCACTGTGAGCTTCTCATAATAATATTTTTCTCAAAAATTTGTATAGACCCATACTCAAAGATCAATAACTTTTGAACACAATAATATTTGTCCAATCTCTCCAGTGAGGATTTCAAAAATTGAGTTTTCTAAAATATATCAAAAATTCAATCCAATCCAACGATGCAATTAAACGTTATGCCCCCCGCACTGAGACTGATTTTTTTGTCTCAGAAAATTTGTAGTTACAGATTACATTGAAAATTACAAACATTAGACATGCCAATGTTATCGGATTTTTGAACTTTTTGAAATCTTGAACTCGCACACTTTGAACTTGCATCTAATGAATATCTGAACTCTGAATTTGAACCTCTAAAATCAAACTTTGAACCTTGAACCTGCGCGCTTGAACTAAAGAAGGTTCAAAGTTCAAGTTCAAAGACCAAAAAGTACAATGAACCCAAAATTTGAACTTTGAACCTGCGGGGTTCAATCAGAAAGTTCAAAAACACAAACTGCACCCACATTATGCTTCATTTATCACTTTATTTTCATATTTGGCTGTGCGTTGAACCTTTGAACCTTGAACCTTTTGAACCTAAGAAGGTTCAAGGTTCAAGTTCAATGATAATTGTTCCTTTGGGCTGCCATAGAAAAACTTGCATAACTTTTTACTGATCGCTCTATTTATTATGAAATTTTAACTACTGAATAAATGGTCCTAGTAGAGCATAACCCAGAAATCATTTTCTACATAGGACACATAAGAATTGAGATTTAATTGTTTGGGTATATGGGTAACCCAAAAATAAAACAATTAAAATCTCTCAGCCAACATGGAGTTTGGCCATAAAAACTTTAGCAATAAAACATTAACAATAACTGATTTTTATTTGATTACGAGGCTTTAAGCATGAGCAAAAATATAGGGGTAACATTGGCTCTGATTGGGGACCAAGACTGTAAAGGACTAGGAGAATCCAGAATGTCGCTGGAAGAGAAGAAGAATAGTGCCTAGCCATTGGGCAACAGAGTCAAGAAAAACAGAGCACGAGGAGCTTTTTGCAGACGAGGGAAGAGGCAGCAAGGCAAAACTAAAAGCCAAAACCCACACTAAACCAAGGTTGAAAACTAAGACAAGATACACCTAGATCACACCAAAAATTTATTTACCAATATGTACAGGGGTGGGAAATCCCTTTACCACATGGAAAATCCATGCTGCTCATGCAAAACTGTTAACTGACTGGGAAAAATATGAGCCCTTCCTCAGCAATGGATTGTGACCATGAAATGTAGCTAAGAATAATGACCCTCTGGTGACTGCTTCACTACTAACTTTCAGATTAATGATGTGCAAGAAAACCTATATATATGCTTATCTTAAAAAGCCACCTTTCATCTTAAATTTCTATGTTTTCTTGAACTATCTGCATGGTACTATTCAAGCATTTTTCTATTTTTGATTGCAAATAATAATAGTCAGAAATTTTTGTCAGAATGGCTGCATCATCTTTAAAATTTCTACTATTAAAATCACCACCCTTAAAAGGAATTTTAGCATTTATACCGAGCTTGGAATAAAGAACGACTTCAGCAAGCATAGGATCTACACTAGCTGAAAAAACTTCATATTTCTTTACTGCAATCAAATCTAAAAACTCCCTATCCATAGCCAAAGCATGAAATGCATCAATACCTGAGCTTACTGTAGAAGAGCCTTCTCCTTTAATGGATGACAAAAATTGACATATGATTTCCTCTTCACAGAAAGAAATGTCTTTCAAAACCTCTGAAAAATTCTGGAAACTGCAATGCTTTAACAACTTGACAACTTTCAAAATCCCCTCTAAGTTTGTGGAAGCCATTGAAAAAATCCAAAAAAAGTTCCTTTGGTCGGGAGTGGAAGTTAAAAACAGAATTCCCCTTATTGCTTGGAATAAAATTTGTTCCCCTAAGGCCTCATGTGAGCTGGGCTTAAGGAACATTGGTTCTATGAATAAAGCTTTATTAGCCAAACAAATATGGAGATTCAAAGGGGAGGAAAGAGAATGGAACTCTATCTAGAAAAACAAATATCTTTATATGCAACCTTCTGAGGAAGAATTCTTTGACAACTCTTTCAATGTTGAAGGATCCACCATATGGAATGTTGTGCAATCAGCTAAAAGCTAGGCTGCTGCTGGCAGAACTTGGAACCTTGGAGATGGGAGGAGAATAAGATTTTGGGAAGATAGATGGATCCTAGACAAACCTCTGGAGGAAATCCCAATCCTTAAAGATTGGAAAGACCGACTCAAAAGAAGGTATGGAGAAATGGTAAAAGATTACTGGAGAAATGGGAAATGGATAAAGCTTTATTCATAGAACCAATGTTCCTTAAGCCCAACCCACCTGAGGCCTTAGGGGAACAAATTTTATTCTAGGCAATAAGGGGAATTCTATTTTTAACTTCCACTCCCGACCAAAGGAACTTTTTTTGGATTTTTTCAATGGCTTTCGCAAACTTAGAGGGGATTTTGATCAAGCTAAAAGCATACAAATATGGAGATTCAAAGGCGAGGAAAGAGAATGGAACTTAATCTGGAAAAAAAAATATCTCTATATGCAACCTTCTGAGGAAGAATTCTTTGACAACTCTTTTAATGTTGAAGGATCCACCATATGGAATGTTGTGCAATCAGCTAAAAGTTGGGTTGCTGCTGGCAGAACTTGGAACCTTGGAGATGGGAGGAGAATAAGATTTTGGGAAGATAGATGGATCCTAGACAAACCTCTAGAGGAAATCCCAATCCTTAAAGATTGGAAAGACCAACTCAAAAGAAGGTATGGAGAAATGGTAAGAGATTACTAGAGAAATGGGAAATGGATTGATTTTAGCCATCAGTGTCTAGGACTCAAGTTCCTTCAAATTGCTCTCTCTGCTAAAATCCCTAGAGACAACAAAGATGACAGATTGATATGGAGGGAAACTCTGGATGGGAAATACTCTGTTTCCTTTGCTGTGGCTATACACAATGTCCCAGTGGAAGAAATTCCCATCTGGGCTAAAGTCTGGAACAAGAAGTTAGTTCCTAAGGTCAATATCTTCTTCTGGATTTTCATCCAAAATAAAGTATTAACCCTGGACAATCTTCATAAAAGAGGTATTATTTTTCCTAATAGGTGTTCTCTTTGCTGCAGGGAAGAAGAGACAGCTTTCCATATTCTCAATCAATGCACTTTTAGCCAGGATATCTGGAAAATCATCCTTACCAGGTGGAACCTGAGCTGGGTCTTCCCGAACTCTCTTGGTGACACCTAGCTTCAATGGCATTGCCCTAATTCTAATCCTAAAATTGTGGAGACTTGGAAACTTACTCTTCCAATTGTTATCTGAAATATCTAGAAAGAGTGCAACAACGGGATTTTTAGGGATAAAAGGGCTATTCCGGAGGTGGTTGCAAATAAAATCTTTAGGAGTATTTTTGAATACCTCTGCTACACTGATCAACTACCTACTGCCAAAGATGATTTTAAAGACAGGTGGAACCTTTCTACCACTACTACTAGCAAGGAGACTGGAAGAGAAGGTCTAGTTTGGTGTTTTCCCCCACAGGGATGGATTAAGGCTAACTTTGATGGGGCCTCTAAAGGGAATCCGGGTAAAGCTGGATATGGGGGCATTGTCAGGAATTTTGCTAGAAGTTGTCTTAAGGTGGTGGCTGGTCCTCTGGGGAATCAAACTAGCCATTTTGTTGAAGCCTCTACCGCCTTGAATACCTTAATTATAGCCAAAAATCTAAATTATGATCAAATATGGCTAGAGCGAGATTCACTTAATATTATAAAATGCCTAAAGGGGGAAGTGGAGCCTTCCTAGTCCATTGAAAATATCATCATGAAAGCTAGGGAGATCATTGTTAGTTTCAAAGAAATTATTATTCAACATGCCTTCAGAGAGCAAAACAACGTTGCGGATTGCTTAGCAAATATTGGAGTTAACTCTGACTCCCAAATGATTTGGAACGAGGAGGATCTCAATTTAAATATCAAAGAGTTCATTAGAAAGGACCGTTATACGGGGAGAGAAGGGCAATTTAATCATGACAAGTAAAAAGCATCATTTATACCTTGCTGGAAAGGCCATCATTACCTGGCGTTGCAGCAGATCTCCTATTATCTCTAATAAATTGTTGCATGCTTTGTGGGTTACTCAGTTCAAAAACTTGAGCAACATCAAGAAAGAAGGTTATAATTTGCAAAGAAATAGAGTAGATAGCCCATATCCGAAGATGGGAGGAGACCTAAGGTAGGAAGAACCAGACAATACGTCGACCTGGAAAACGATGCCAAAAGTCTGGGCAAAACTGGAAAAGCGATCTCTTACCAGCTTCATGGAGAAGCTTGAGGACTATGACAAAGGTAGGGTTAACTTAGTCGTTTTCAAGATTTCCGAAAACTAGTCTAATGGCTCTTTTAAACTTTATGGAGTTAAGTTTAAGCTGGACACCTCGGCTCATTTCCACTGTGACCGGAATGCCCCACAATAGGCTTAATTTCTTTCAAGACCTTAAAATCTCCAACAACGGGGTTAACCTGTTCCCGTGAAAAGAGAAAGTGAGGGCCAAAATTAGCAAGGCTACTACGGGCTACTACGAAGCTGCAAACATCAAGAAGTTGTGGAGCTGGGTTCTAAACGCAGTTATGGAGTACATCATGGTTAAAGGTCATTTCTCTAGGGCCCAAACCTACCACTTCGTTCTCTTAAACCATTTCAGACATGACAAAAAGGTATCCCTGCCCTACTACCTTTTTCGGTCCCTCTCCAGGTCCCTCAACAAACACAGGAATAACCCTTCCAACCTGATTCTCCATTGTGGGCTTCTACTGCTCATCTATGAGCATTGCAAATCCCTCACCCTGCTGGAAAATAAGAGGATTTCCGCCTCTCTAAGAAAGAGAAAGATGGAAGAGGGAGAAACTAGCAAGGAGAAGGCGTCCTCCAACAAAAAAAGGAAAAGTGTCCCTGGGTTGGAAACAGAGGACATTGTGAAGGAAAGCAGCGGAATGGAGACGGACGACTCCAACAGTGAAGACAACTGGAAAGACGAGGAGCTAGGTAATGAGGAAGAAAGTGGTGATAATGAGCCTGGTCAAGAAAGCCCTACCCTCAGCGATTGCCCTAGTAAGGACAATAGCCATCTGATGGAAGAAGTGGAACCCAAGGACAATGAGGAAACCGGTGTGAATTCTAAGAAGGAAATGAACAAAGACTCTAAGAAGGATCTGACTGAGGATAAGGATAGCGAGGACAAGGAAAGTGCTGGTAAAGGGCTTATCCTGGATAACCTCAAGAAGCTCTCTGAGGCTAGAATGGATTTCGATAGATGGACCTATGAGACCCTGAAAAACTTGGATAAGAAAGGGATAAAAATGAATGAAAAGAGGGAGGATGAAAATAAAGAGAAAATTAATTGAGAATAAGGTAAAATCGTTGGAAGAGGGAAAAGAAGCGATGAAAAATCTGATGGGAGTTATCCCAAGTATCCTCTCTGCCGTCACTAAAAACCTGGAGGACATCGCCAAGGTCATTGATCATACCTGCACTCCAAAACCGATCATGGATCTTGACCTGGAGGAAGAGACCATCCAGACTGGAAGCGGTGATGCTACTCCGATGGGCGGTATAGCGAAGAGAACTAGGGCAAGTATCAAGAAAGTTGTGGCTACTTCAGCAAAGGATCCCTCTAACTTCAAAGACAACGTCAAAGAACTGTATGAAATCAGCAACACCCTGGCTAAAACCCTGGAAAAAATCTGAATGCTGGAAGGCTTGCTGGCTTTATAGGGCTTTTGGGGGGTTTTCTTCGGTTTTCCACTGGTTTTTTTGTGGTTTTGTTATTTTCTGTTTCTCGTAGCTTTGCTGTTTAAGTTTTGCTTGTAAAGGTTTTCGGGGCCCCTTCAAAACCTGCCTTTTCCTTAATCAAAAACAACTTGACAACTTTCTTGCTCTAGATTAATTTCAAAAGCTTCTTTTTTTTTCATATTTTCAGAAAAAATCTTCAATAGAGCAAGATTTTGTTTTATTTCTAACACAAGCCTCACTAGATAAACCTTCAAAATAATATCATTGTATCTTCAACATGAAATGACTCCAGAATAGATTCATTAAAATCTTGCAAAGAATCATTCTTACCATCTTCTTCTATAAAATTGAAGGCTGCATATTCTGACTGTGTGTTAATCTAAAAACTTTCATCTTTAAAACTTGTTGGGACAAGCTGATTTTTAATAATTTCAAAACTAAAACTTTCTACTTCTAGAGAGAAAAAAAAAATTTCAACGAATCTTTATCATTCAAGCTCACAAGACCTCCAATGTTGTCTTGATCATATGTTAAATCTTCATGAGGTTGAATCATTGCTCCTTGGATTTCTTGCTCACTCAAGACTGGATAGTTGTAAGAATAAAAAAAAATGAAATAGTTGGAACATCCTCATCATCAACTCTTAATTCCTTTTTAAGTTGTAACATTCTCTCTTCATATGCTTGCAGCAAATTTGTTCTTTCTTCCAGCTCTTTCAACTTATGAAACCGAATGCATAGGCTCATCCATAAGAGTGCAGATACATGGTCATCTTCCATACTTTTCTTTGTTTTTACAACTTCAGTAATACTTTCTTTGCAGCGATCCCAAAAGTCATGTGCAACACTTTATCATCCATCTGAAGAATTTTCAAGATGGTAGGATTCAGTCTTTTCCCCAATCTTGCAACCTTTTGATTTTGCATGATGATTTAACAGATTCACCAATCTTGCATACACAGAGATAAACACCAAAAACTGGAGAAAGAAAAGCACGGATCTTTGATTTCGAATCCCCAGCAGTGTCGCCAAAAATCTGTTGGTTAATAGATTCGTCCTTCTTAAATACCTTTCAAAAATGACTCTTGAATATCCAAATTGGACAAAATAAGAACCAATAGTTGAGTCACTTGCAATGGTGACTGTGTTAGAGTATTCGGGTATTTACTTGATTAATTAAACATTCTCTGTTTAATTATTTAAGTTCCCTTTATCTCTTTTACACTTAAGCTGACTTTAGGTGCATATAATTAATTATTTTAATTAATTATTATGTGCAAACCTAGGTTTTCCCTTTTTAGACTTTCTTGACCTATTAAAGGTTGAGTTCTTTCTTTTCATTGTAAGAATCACATTACATATTTTTGTGAATATTGAGCTCTCTCTTTTTGAGCATATTCTCTGTGTTTTGTATGTTCTTCAAATTTTGCTTCATTGCTTCTCCTTGTAACAGGTTATTCGGCTTGCAGAAGATCTTTAGGCTCCTATGGTGTTGTATTTTCTCAACTCCTATATGGTATCAGAGCTTCGGATCTGCAGCTGTCTATTCTTGTTTTGAGAATTTTCGCTTTGGAAGCAGATCTGGGGTTTCAAGAATTTTTTATGTACCTAGGGTTTGAGCATTTTTTCTAAGAACTTTGGACCTAAACAGACCTCACCATCGTGCTCAGAAGGCCCAAAAACCCCTAAGGTCATATAAAATTTGACCTATTTTGGTTCCTGAGCCTCTGGGAGCATTTTTTCTCAGATCCAGGCCGTACGGCCTTGGCACGCAGATCGAGAAAAGAATTTCAAAAAAAATAAAAAATTTGCCTTTTTACGGCATGCAAGCCGAAATTTTCTTTTGAAAAAAAAAATCTTTCAAAGAAAAGTGAAAAAAAAAAAGGGGGGGGTTTGTTTCTTTTTAAGAAAAAAAAAAAAAATTTGGAAAATTTTTTTGGGGTTTGGGGGTTCCGCAGGGTACTGGACTAACAGGCATGTCAGACCTGTCAGTCCGGCCTTTGCGGCCCCCGTCGGGGGCCCTCCGACCCCCACCGGCTGCCTTTTTCGGCCCCCACAGCAAGTTCTTCTCGGCGTTCTTTTCCGGCCCCCATGGCTCCCTGCTGGCCCTCGACTCCCCGGCCTTCAGCTTCCTCCGGTCGCCGCTCTGCTCGCCGGCCGCCGGCCACAGCTCCTCTCCCTGGCCATGCTCCACCTGTCCCCATGCCTCTGGCTCCCTGCGGCCCCGACCGCCCAGCTTGCTGCCGGCCATGCGGCCCTCCGCCTGGCCCCCGCCACTCAGACTGCGGCCCTCCGCCAACTCCCCGCTCAGCTCTCCGCGCTCAGCCCCGGCCGCCGGCAGCTCGACCCTTTTTCCCGGTCGGCCACTGCTCTGCCACCGGGCCGCCACCCTGCCACCCGGCTACCACCGGTGCACCACCGGATCTCCGCTCCCTGGCCACCGGACCACCCACAGGCCACCAAACCCTTTTTTTTGGCTTTTTCAGGGGGGGTTTGGGTTTTTGGCCCTATCTTGGGCATACGGAGTCATTTTTTCAATAATGAATAGGTGTCAGAAAGATGGTTCCGAGGCTAACCTCATGGTGTTGGTATTTGTTTCCAATTTTTCTGTTTGACTATATTTTTTTGCAGTCAAAGTGAGGTCTCTTTTTTGCACTCCGGGAGACGTAGAATGAGCATCCGAACTCCGTTTTTCAAAAAAATTATATTTTTGGAAAGCTTGTGCTATGTACTTTCCAGAAAAATGAGTTTTTTTTTTCCAGATTCTGCTTCATGCATATTTTATTCAGTTTTTGCTTTTCAGCACTCTAGTGGATATCGTGGTTGTTTCAGGTCCTGGGATCTCTTTTCTGAGTAGGGTGTCTCTGTTTTGATTCTCGTTTCTATTTTCAATCTTCTTATCATTGTAGCTTATAATTATGCAAACGCATTGAGATAAAGTGCCGTCATGCATTGTTTACTTGGAATCTTGCATATCTTGTGTCTTGTTGTACATGCACTATTGATCAAGTGCCAGGAGGGGGTTGATGTTTGCCTTTGTTTGCCATCTTCCTTTGTCAAGTGAGTGTTCCTTCCACGACATTCGCCTCATGATGATGTGTCTCAGCACCTTTGATGTTCTTGGTTCTTCGTCATGCAGTTGGTTTTTTGGCTGTCCTTTTCAGTGTTCCTGTCCCTCTCCCACTTCCGCATTATGGGGAGGTTTATCCTATTGGTTCTAATGCTTCCATGGTTCGATTGATCAACTCTTCAGGCTTTGGTTTCTCATGCCATCTATATCTTCGATTTCAGATGTTTTGCCTTGTTTGCCTCCTGATTCGAGTAGTGTCATTTGAGGGCACTCATGCAGATTACAGTCTTCTCTACCTGGTCATGTTCTAGTTCAGTGGATGTTCTTCAAATCAGCAGTTATTCTTCAACAGAGTTTGCATGTTCTTCATGCTTCAGTGGTGTTCTTTTATCTCTTTTTGGAGAGGAGTTTTTTCACACTGGGTTTTCTCCTTTGTCTCCGTTTCATAGAGATTTCATTGTATTTGGGTACTTGATCAGGCCTTGTTGTCGGGACCCTTCTTTATTGCTTTCAGTAGCTGTTCTAGGTTTTAGCTTCTCCCTAAGTCTAGCTTAAGGGGGGTTGTTAGAGTATTCGGGTATTTACTTGATTAATTAAACATTCTTTGTTTAATTATTTAAGTTCCCTTTATCTCTTTTACACTTAAGCTAACTTTAGGTGCATATAATTAATTATTTTAATTAATTATTATGTGCAAACCTAGGTTTTCCCTTTTTAGGGTTTCTTGACCTATTAAAGGTTGAGTTCTTTCTTTTCATTGTAAGAATCACATTACATATTTTTGTGAATATTGAGCTCTCTCTTTTTGAGCATATTCTCTGTGTTTTGTATGTTCTTCAGATTTTGCTTCATTGCTTCTCCTTGTAACAAGTTATTCGGCTTGCAGAAGATCTTCAGGCTCCTGTGGTGTTGTATTTTCTCAACTCCTATAGACTACAAGTGCTCTCTGAATTTTGATATGAAGGTACAACTCCTTTCATTGGATAAAAATGTATATTTTTTTAATATGCTTTTAACTAGAAAGCACTAAAGGCAATTAACATCTGCTCATAGCCATGACACGAATACGAATAACAAATTTATAATGAAATGAATGAAGATAAGTAAAACACAGTTTAATTATCCACACTCAAGAAAATACCCTTTCCAATGGAATCAAAATGCCTTGGACTCTGATCGAGTCTCTCTCATGCCTCAAAGGACAAGGGGGATAAAAAAATCTAAGCAGTGAGCAAACAATCGATTTCTTTCCAAATACAAATTGTTTCTAAAATCAAAGTTTCAGAATTAAATGCATATACATAGTTTGATGTAACAGACGAGGCAATGAAAGGTAATTGCAAGAGATGTAAAGCTCACTGTAATCAAAAGAAAATATTGACAAATTCACAGATCAACAAATCTTCTTCATTCCATCAATGCCAAAATGTGAGCTCACAAACTCAATGTTTCTGAAAAAATGAAACTATGCAGTCCAGAAAATAATGTTGCCCATTCTTTTTTACAGCAGAAAGAGAAAGAAAAGAAAAGAAGAAGCCCATCTCCTTTCTTTCATTACATATATATAGCCTCTGAGAATTTCAGCTATCCATAATTGATTCTTGAAAAGATTATTAATTAATCTTTTCCTTTATCTTCTATCTTCTTCTCGACAACTTTTCTTTTTTCTTTTTGCTTCAAATCTTTTATCCTCCATTCCTTTCTAAAAAATATTTGAAGAGAATTTAAATTAAACACATCTAATTATGTGTTGATAGGTGGACATTTCTTTTATATCTCTAGGATAAAGTTATTATCTGGATCTCCATTTCAAAACAAATTCTTCATCGTGAGCTTCTCATAATAATATTTTTCTCAGAAATTTGTATAGACCCGTACTCAGAGATCAATAACTTTCAAACGCAATAATATTTGTCCAATCGCTCCAATGAGGATTTCGAAGACTTTGTTTTCTATAACATGTCAAAACTTCAGCCTGATGCAATCGTGCAATTAAAAGTTATGCTCCCCACATGGAGACTAATTTTTATGTCTCAGAAAATTCATGGCTACAGATTACATTGAAAATTATAAACATTACACATGCCAATGTTATTGGATTTTTGAACTTTTTGAAATCTTGAACTCACACACTTTGAACCTGCGTCTGATGAATATCTGAACTCTGAATTTGATCCTCTAAAATTGAACCTTGAACCTTGAACCTATGGGCTTGAACCTGTGGGCTTGAACCTGTGCACTTGAACCAAAGAAGGTTCAAAGTTCAAGTTCAAAGACCAAAAAGTACAATGAACCCAAAATTTGAACTTTGAACGTTTTGAGCTTTTGAACCTACAGGGTTCAATCAGAAGGTTCA
The DNA here is from genome assembly GCF_030272615.1 of Cryptomeria japonica. NCBI lineage: Eukaryota > Viridiplantae > Streptophyta > Pinopsida > Cupressales > Cupressaceae > Cryptomeria > Cryptomeria japonica. The sequence goes on from NC_081405.1 coordinate 232,243,682, forward strand.
AAAACACAAACTGCACCCACATTATGCTTCATTTATCACTGTATTTTCATATTTGGTCGCGCGCTGAACCTTTGAACCTTGACCCTTTTGAACTTAAGAAGGTTCAAGGTTCAAATTCAATGATAAATGTTCCTTTGGGCTTCCATAGAAAAACTTGCATAACTTTTTACTCAGGGCTCCGTTTATTATGAAATTTTAACTGTAGAATAAATGGGCCTAGTAGAGTATAACCCATAAATAATTTTTGCATATAACATAGAATACTCGATATTTAATTGTTTGGGTATATAGGTAACCCAAAAATAAAACAATTAAAATCTCTCAGCCGACATGGAGTTTGGCCATAAAAAATTCAGCAATAAAAAATTATCAATAACTAATTTTTAGCTGATTATGAGGCTTTAGGCATGAGAAAAAATATAGGTGTAACACATCCAAATCTACAAGGTAGGATTATAGAAATAAAGATGTGGTGCCTGATAGATATGCATCCCAATGTGGTGGATCTGGAGAAAAAATTCTCATGGCTTGATGCAAATAATTAATGGGACTCATTGATGAGTTGACAATTGATTTAGATATAGAAATAGGTGATGTGGGAGATGAGATCTCAATGTAAGTCATGCAAAAATATAAATTGTTCATCTCAAAATGACGGTGTCTCACAAGATGGCTAAGTGAGAGTGGATGGTATTTTTGCAGGTGTTGAAAGAAAATATATTGGTAACTTCAGGCCCCATTTATGACAACATTGTCATATTTTAGAAATACTGCAAGCATCTAAAATGTTTAATTTCTTTCCACAATTGTCACATCTTATTTTGACATAATTACACTATCAACAAATCAACCAAAAAAAAAGCACTCGAATTTCCCCCTTTATTCAGTATTAAATGAGTTCCCCCACCCCCCAATTTTGACACTTTATAATTTAGTGTGTGTTACAATGCAAATAGGCCCAATGTGTGGAAAATAAGAAAATAATAATCTTACAAAAAAAGAGGTACTCAATTTTGAGTTATCGATCAAAATTTGTTTAGTAATTAATTTCTCATAAATTAGGCCTATTTTAAATACAACTACATTGAAAGATTTAAAATAGCACTAAAACAGAATCAACCCTAGCCATGTAGCCACTCGTTAGAATTGGGATGGAATAAGTTTTTCATTGTTTATCCACACTTGAAAAGAGACCCCCCCGCCCTTCCCATTTGCAAGTTATGGAAAAATCAAAATTCCCCCCCTTCTTACAATTTTTTCAAAAGGAAATAAATACCCTCCTTTTGTTACAAACATTAAACTCACTAGATAATCAATAGTAATTAAGTGATATTAAATTATATATAATCATTAGAACATGTAAAGATTGTGGGAGATAAGTGAGAAATTTTTTTCCAAACACTATATCCTTGAGGGCAACTATGAAGCCCGAGTCAAAATTTGATGAAGTGGAAGGAGTCGCCAAGGATGATGGAGGTGTGGGTATAAGGGCACTACCAGAGGAAATTGTAGTAACAAAAGGTAGCAAAAAATATCTCATTTGATCATATTTTTGGATTCAAAAAAATATTAATACTCGCTATCATTATTATTTTTACTTTGGCATGCTTTCTCACTTAAATTTTCAAGCACACTAGAGTGAGGAAAAAATATAGAGGAGAAAAATGCATAAATATTAGTTTTCCTAAATTATTTTATGGTACTTTATGTGGATGCCATATGCACACAATGTCAGCACCCATTTTGATTCTTTTAGCATATTATTAACCACAAACTTAAATCCATCAACCATAAATCTTCACTATCTTGTTTCTTTTGACTTTCAATATCTTGGATTAGATCATCAATGTATATCTTATTAATTAGACTATATTGTGAGTCTAGTCTCTAATTTCAAACTTTCGAATTCTCCCATTTCAAGATCAACGAATTCAAAGATATGACCATTACCAATCAATGTGGATAATAAACATTTGAAATTGTGTATCTAGATTTTTGTATTTAAGAATGTTCCCCAAAGACACTTTCAATCATGTCTAGAAAGGAACATGATCACAAATAAGAGGATTATCACTATAAATATCGCATATGATAGTCTAGTTAGCATCAATTATAGCTCAAGACTAGTTTGTATCATATGCATAAATTAATAAATCAACCTATATCACTTTTCTTCTTATTTCAAAATCAACCTTTTTGTTAAATGATCAGCCAAAAAATTCAATTAGTAACATCAAACTGAATTGAGTTCAATTAGCATTAGACTCAACTTGCAGTAATCTCAAGGTATATTAGAAATGACTAATCAACATACATTACCTTCTTGTATCTCTTTTTTAATATTATCAAATCAACCTATAGGCTTATTTGTCATCAAGAAAATTTTAGACCCAATGATTCACTTTAATACATTATTTTCTAGACCCAAATAATCAACCATCAAAACATTTTCTACAAGTATCAAAGAACATATTCTATACTAAATGAATGGATTGCGTAGAAGATGAAATAGCACTACCAATGATAGAAAATCATCTATATGACCATATTGTTAGCATCATTTAGTTCTAGGTTACAAAAAGTTCATGATCCATTATCTATTGACCTTTGATAATTAATATGATTTTAATTTCAATTCTCAACTCCTAATCATAATGTGTCAAATACTCCAATTCAATACTAAACAAATAATTCCAAGGGAACTACAATCTTTGTAGATTGTTGCATTATATTTATACCTCAATATTGCTCAATCTAATTAATGTCAAATAATAAACCGCAATAAAATTAATTTTAATTTTAATTATTATTAAGTTAGACCATATAAATTGAATGACCACAATCTATGGGCTCTTAATTAATCTTTGTCTCATTTTCGAGGCAAAAAATAAATCCTTACATTTAAATTGCCTATGACCTTTCACAAATATCTATATGTATGCTAAGTCGAGTATTACAAGCCAATGAAATTGCCAGCCGGTCACGAAGCACAACATAATTTACCCGAAGTCAGACATAACTTACACAGCTTCATTCTAGGAATGAATTGTAAACTAATTGCCCAAACAGGCTCAAAACTCCTGTCAGATCTTTCATACGCGACGGTATATACATGCTCTCTGGAATTCACTTGATCCTCCTGGAACGAAGAGCTCCTTTTATTGAACGCATTATAAGGGAATATTAGTTCCCTCAAAATCCTACACAGCAATGTGAGCCATCTTATCGTCGAAATCTCTTTGTGCTACCGGACGAGGAGCCGCCTTTAAACAAATCCAACACAAAACTCTCCAATTCCTCAGTCGTGTATTTAAATTGTATGTGAGAGTGCTTTACGCTCTCCAACCGTCTCTGAAATCTGCTTAAAAACAACCTGTAAGCCGGCATCAACTTCTGCGATATGGAAATCCCGAGCTCTTCCCTTAGCCGCAACTCAGGCACAACCCATCCTTCATGCCTCTTTATCACCTCTTCAATCGCCAGATTGACGGCCTTAAATCTATCCTTCAAAGCTTGCTGCGAAACACTACAAATCCCCTCATCTGTAAGAAACGATAGCACTTTACTCCAACCGGCCCGCTTGTAATTGACGGCGTGCTGCCTCACGTTAATGCACTGTTTTCTCAGCCAGTTATCTCCCAACACGTATTTAAGCTCCGACCCCTTCACTTTTCCCCCGATGTAGTGCAGGTTATTCATCAGAAACAGGTACGACAGCGCCGGGTCCTTGTAAAGCTTGGCTTTTGCGTCGATTTTGCACTGCAGGAGCATGACGATCCATCCGAGTCGGATCGAAAGCGGGACAGACGTGACGTCCACGTCATTGCTAAGAGCAAGAGCAAAACCCTCAGGTAGGCCCTTGGGCAGTTCGACGGGCGCGTCAGCCATTAGATTTATGAGAGTTTCCTTGTAATCAAACAAGTAACCAAGATAATTCATGACGTATCTGGTGAGAGGATGAACGGCTCCGCCAGGAATGGGGGCCTTGGAATTCTCCTTCTCAATGGAGTTCTCAAACTCGGTCAAAATCCCCCACGCTGCATCACCTAGCCGGGCCAGGCTCTGTGCCGCCTGTAACTGTCGAGGATGATATCAGTCAATGTCTCGTACATGTCTAGAACCATGAAAATCTTTTCCGGCGCCCGTTTGCCCGCCGCGACGGCTTCAGCGAAGCGGAGAAGTCTAGCGGTTGGTTCCTTGGCGATTTCTGCGAAACAGGAAGCCCTCAGGTGCGTAAAATCCTCGAATACCTGATCACACAGCCGCTTTTCTCCTGCAAATAGAAGTCGGATGCTGATTTTAGCGGCGTAAATCCATTTCTTCACCTTGGTCTCCAGTGACGCCCACTCCATTTTGTGAACATCGTGCAAACTCATCTTCTCCATCCCCAGATTGTACAGACTTTCTTCCACCACCGACTTTCTGGCAACCGCGAAGACTCGAACGCAGTCCCCCCCGTACCCTGAGGACGCCATGCGCTCCACTATGTTCCTCAGATCGACCACGGCGTCCAACGGAATCATGTCCAGGTCGCAAATTCTGTCAATTGACTGACACGCGGAAACCGGTGTGCCGCTCTCGCCGTCTTCGTCGTCGTCGGAAAAGAAGCCACTCGACCTCCTTGCGCTCCCCTCCGTGCTCGAATGGACAGAAAACCGGCCCGAACGGTCGATGGGCTCTCTGTTAGATAACAGAATGTTGTGAAACTCGTTCTGGAGACGCGCCATCGACATCTGCATCAGCTGCTCCGCACGGATCATCTCCGCAGAGTTGCTGTCAATGACGGAAAAGTTTTCCATCAGTTGCTGGAGATTCTGGACCGCCGCCAGGTACTGGGCGGCTTCTAGCGGGTTGCTGTGGAAGAGCATCGTGTTTGTTGTTTTTGTGTCCCATTTAGAAATCATGCCATCGGCTGCGGCTAATTTCTCCTCCAAATCGTACATTTGCTCTGCACTTGTGTTCACCAATGATGCATACTTATCTCTGCTCATCTTGTTCCAAGCAGCTAGATACTTTGCCGTGCCTTTATCTTTCTTCTCATCCTACTTTTCCAATATATATAAACAAACAGTGTTGATGTTCCAGGTAGGAATAACTTCGGAAGAAAACTCAATATAAGAATAATATGTTTGACCGGGAATCGGTATAAGAACAATAGAGCGTTCAATGAAAAACTCAGAAACGGAAAAGTCAATCTAAATATCTGACCAGGTCCACATGGGTGTTCAGAACCTACAAAACTCGGCGGCCTCGAAAGTTTAAGCCGGATGGCGCTTTTAATATTTACAAATTTAAAAAAGAAGCTTTTTGTTTTTTGTTTTCTTAAATTGAAGAGAGGATGGGATGGACTTTGTCCCCCGCCTTGTCGTTTAGCTTCCACTTGACTTTTGTTTATAAGGCAGCTCTCCTCACAGTCTTATCTTCAACCGAAAAAAGCCTTCGAAATCAATTCTTCGATATTATTATATTCTTTATATTAATTTATAATTTATTTACATATAGTAACTTTTAATATTAGCACTTTTATTGAAAGGAGATGCAATGCCTATATATATTGTAATATATTAAATAACTTCTAAATTTGAACAAAGATATATAGTTAATTAAAAATATTTTATAAAAGAAATTTTATATCACAAGTGCATTTTTCTTAATTAAAATTGTTAATCCAGTAATAACTTTCTCTATTTGTAGGCACCTATGTATCTGATTGTTAGAGAATAAGTAGTAGAAATGTAACATAAGAAACAACTTAATAGAACTAATGGAAGATTGAAATTGTAAATACAAAAACTACAATGCTTTATTTATGTAAACTAACAATTGTAACTATAACTATTTATATTTAGTAGATGACATAAAATAACTATAATATTATTATATAGTTTTTGTTGGAATGGATGGAGTGGACAAGTTATAAACATAAACACAATATGTAGAATTACATGAGATATCAAACACATAAATAACTCACTAAATTCAATTCTTCTCTATGCTATGATATATGTTTCATTAATCACTCAAATCCATTGCATATGCTTGGAATACTACAACATTTATTCTCATACATGATTAGCTACACACCACTTGATGCTCAAACAATTACAAGTGTAGTTCTACAAATTACATAAGCCTTTCTAGATCTTAGGCCAACATGCTCAAAATAGAAAATATTTAATATTTTTTCCCTTTAAACTTATCTCTTATTGGATCCGCAACATTTTTATTTATATCTAGAATCCCCCTTAATTTTGATCACAAATGCTTCGACATTCACAAATTCCTTTGTTATTGATTTCTATTGTCTTTTGTCTCTTTTTTATGCTCATAATTAACTCTTCAGACTTAAATCGTTTCCTTGCTTGATAACTTCAAATCTCTATGATCTTCAAAACTGCTTTTGACCTTCCTCAATCCCATGACAATCCTTCAAAAATTGAATCTAAAACTTCCTACAAAGCTACTATTTGTAGATGTCTTAGTAGACAATATTTTCCTTTGACCCAAAAAAATTGTTATGACTTTTGAACATTCAAACTTTTCATGATTGCTATCACTTTTCACATGTATGAACTTCAATACTTGAACAATTTTTTTATCATACCTATAATTTTTTGCTTACTCAATCAAATAGCTTCATCCATAATCTATTTGCATGCATCCTATCATATAATCCTTCTTCCCCTCTATTCCAACATGTCTTTTCATAGTGATTCTTCAAAGCACAAATACTGCAAGGATGTAGATCCCAACACTTGTCCTTTGTATGTCCTTTCTTATGGCAATGAATACATTAAATACACTATGTTCCTTGAGTTGATTTTCTTGAGCCTATAATATGCATATTCATCTCAATTGGCTTTCTTATTTCTTATTCATTTTTTCCTAGTCCTTGACCTTAATAATGCATTCTTTCCATGGTTGTCAAACCAAAATTCTATTCATTATCTTCATATTTATCAAGATTTGCAAACTCATTAACATTTTCATCTTCATAACAAACAACTTCAACAAAATCAAACTTACCAAATTACATACACAATCTTTTGTACTACATGAAGCATCATGAACCAATGGTTTTGACATTAGACATTCATTCTCTTTATTCAATTTTGATATTTTCTTCTTATATAAACTATTCTTCTCTTAGAAACTCTTTATTTTCTCTTCTAAATCATCAAACAACTTCACTCTTTGTTCTAATATTTCATTTTTTTTCTTAATCTCATCAAATAACTTTACTTTTTCTTCTAACTCTATATTTAATCTTCAACTTCCTTTTTCCAAAGAATATAATTTTCATCTATAAATTTACATTTTTCTATTGGCCTCTATATTATAATCACTATCATTTTTTTAATTTATTTTTAACCTCCATTAATTCTTCTTACAAAATGTTTTTTTTTCCTTCTTGAATCTTTTACTAATTTTCCTTGTTGAAATAAACAATTTAAACTCATGTTATTTTGTTACAATGATTTACATCACTTTCAACAATTTTGTGTGCCTTCAAAACCTCTTTATTCTACAACTTGTGACACTTTCTTGGCTTGTCTACAAACCCATTTTAGGTTATAATTTTCAACATGAAAAAAAACAATGATATTTTCTTTCGGCTAGTGGTTTCAACCCTTTCAACTATTCCTTCTCTAACTTCATCTATCTACTTTATCAGTTGCAACTAATTTAATCCTTTTAAAATAATGATCTAACTAAAAAAACTAAGCTTCATTTAAATTGGCATCTTTAAATAACATAATAACTTGTTTGTTAAAATATCTCTCGAGTTTCATCTTTATCCAATCGAGTCTTTGTTTAGCATCTATAGAATGGAAGGACCTCATGGGGGCTTCACTTAGTGAACCTAGGTTATAGCACGTGTGTTCATGGCATAGTAAAGATCCCCCCTATATTCAAAAAATATTGCTCTAAACTTCTTTTTTGTCACCCCCTCCCAATACATAGCCCGAATTAAAAGCCCTCTATTTTCACCAAATATTGTACTTTTTCATAGACAAAATTAAAAACCCCCTTATTTTCACTGATAGGTAATATATTGCACCCTCATTTTTGGGATATTAAACCTCCCAATATGAATGCATGTGATATAATGTTGCCTAGCCAGTGAAGCCCCCGTGAGGGACCTCCTTCTTAATAGTTGCAAACCCTTGATTTAACCATCCTCATTTCATGGCACCCAAGATCTTCTAAACTTCCAGTCTATGATCAATCTCACAATTTACTATAATCTTCTTTGTAGGTAACACATTTAGAAATCTCTTATTAGAAATACAGTTGTCATTGCAATAAAAGATTGACATGTTAATGCCTGATATAATCACTAGACTTATAGAATCCACAAGAGGCTATTAAGCCATGTCACAAACCCAAGCACTACACTGCACAACACAAGGAGACCAAGGGCGCACACCTTGCAACAATCCCCCTAGCACAAGTGAGGGGGTTTGAACCTAAGACCGAGGATCTGATACAAATTGTTAGAAGTACAGTTGTCGTTGCACCAAAAGATTAACATGTTAATGCTCGATACAACCACTAGACTTATAGAATCCATAGGAGGTGGTTAAGCCATGTCACAAACTTGAGCATTGTGTTGCACAACATAAGGAGACCAAAGGTGTACACCTTGCAACATCTCCAACAATTTATTTTTCTACACCAATTTTTGGAGCATTGACAACTACAACTTACCCTCTGTGGCCTTTAAACCATTCCTTAGTAGTTTCAATATACACAAAATAGTGATACAACAACATTGGGTGGCTTACCATAATTCTTCTTCACTTTTTGTGTTTTTCACAAATCTCTTTTAAAATTCTAAACATCGTTTTAATTTACCTTGCAAATGACTTAGTCTATGGAGGATTGGATAGTGATCTCACAATGGTATCTCTTTTCCTCCTATGGGAGCATTGACTTCTTTGGACAATGACAACCTCCTTTCACTTAGCAAATTTCTTCTTCTCTCAACTAATATCTCTTCTACAAACTACTGAATTTCCTTCACTGCAATGAGCTTTGATGATATTCCTTTTAGCAGATTCCTTTATTCTTCATGGTTTCTAAATCCTCATATTCCACTAATTTGCTCTACCTTTTAATAGCAACTACCAAAAACCAATGCAATGATCTCTTTCTCTACCTTCAATCCAACAGTGATTCCTATCTTGCCATCTTTTGTGAACGGCTAGATTGATCACCTCATCAACAACACCCTTAGTTTTTGAATGCTAGAGGCATTGAGATGAAGGTAGCTTATTCATTGTAATTTAAATTTTTATTTATCCTACTTTGAGATAGTGAATCTCTTTAGTAGGTTCTAGTATCTTGCTCTAAGGTTGTGAATCTCTTTATTAATTCCTTTAGGAAGTGGTGTTTTTTCTTATGTAGTAAGACTTAAAACAAACTATGATCTTGTTGTTATTTGGGTGTGTGGAGGATCATGGGGGTCCAAACCAGACCCTTAAATGGCAATAAAATTTCAAAAAATAGAGTTAGGCAACTTGACATAAAAATTTGAATGGGTTATTAACATAATTTAAAAAATATGTAAGAACAAAATTTTGTAGAACTTTTGAATCTAGTTTCCAAGCTACTAGTCTTTTGGAAAAATTTAAATCAATTTGGTAAAAAATTGAAATTTTAATGCAATAGTAATAAAATTTTAGGGAAAAAATCAAAAGCAAGTGTGTGTTTGTGCAACATAAGTACAATCAAAACATAATATTTTTTCTGAAAATTTCAATATAAGAAAACAACACATGTTCAAGAACATGCCAAAAAAAACTTGTAATTTTTGGCGAGTAAATAATTAATTATGATTTTTTACTAGAACTTTTTAAAAATAAAAAAATGTGTTTGTCCGTAGAGCATAACTTGGTAAAAAATGCACTTGATATTCAATTTTATTGTTATTCCTATAGTAGACGAATCATAGAATGTGCAACATTTATTGGTTTGAAAAATGCTTAACCAAGTTAAAGTTGTAGATGTTTTTCAATCAGCCTATCAGTCAGGACTTTAGACATAATGTATGTAAAAAATCAATAATAATAATTAATTAAATTCAAAATAAGGAAAAATTTATATTGGTAGTGTAATGGTGGAAAAATGGTGAATGATGGATCAAGAAGGAAACTACCCTTTCCCTCAAAGAGAGATGAGAGTTCCACTATTGATTGCCATTCAAGCACTTTTGACCATGTTACATTAGGAAGAGGAGAGGATAATTCACTAGATTCAATCTCTCCACATGAAGATGGTAGATTGAATTCTAAATGAAATGGGAATGATAAGTTGATCCCCTCTTCCTTGTTTGAAATGGAAAGGAATTGATTGAATTATGTAGTGCAAAAGTGACAAAGAACTGATTATAACTTGAGATCGGAGTATGGGATGAAGTTGTGCACCTGGATCTGGCAGTAATATGTCTAGATGAAGTCACCCTGTGGATTTGAGGAGAAGTTGCCTGGACCGTGGCGAGAATGTACATGGTCCTCCGAAAAATCCGTCAAACAAAAAGGGTTTCTTCGTCTCTACAAATAAAGCCAGAATCTGAAAGTACAATTGCGCACTTGCAACCTACACACAGAAAAAGAGGAAAATGGGTTGGGATTGGGGGTTTTCTTTAGTTCAAACTCCAGTTTTAGAATTAAACAACTAATGAAAGAAAGTACTTACAAGTAGATGTAAATGAAAGACTGAATTGTAAATCACCTCAAGGGAGGTTGTGATAGCAATGTTGATCAAAGTGCTTGTGTGGAATTGAATGTTGAAATCAATCTCCTCTTCAATGATTGAATCCTTGACTTGAATGCAACACCTAGCCTTGAAGGGAGACTTGTGAATGCTCAATGCTAGAAAAGAATGCTTGATTGCTTATGCAATTTGACACACTCCAATCTTATCCAACTCCAACTTATTGAACCTATGCAAATGAGAGGATGAATGCCCATTAAATAGATGTTAGTGGATCTGATTTTCATCATAGGCCAACATCAAGGGAGGTTTTTGCCCGATGCACAACCAATAATGCAACCCTAGGAAAGGACCTGCCCCAAAATAGGGCAGGGACAGGGGCACCATGCCATTGTCTTGGGAGGACAAGGATTCCACGCCCCTGTTCAAGGGGGGACAGGGGTGCCACACTCCTATCCTACCCCTTTCTCCATGGAAGAGTGCGGATGGGGTGATGCAAAGGCCAAGAAAGAAGTTGTTTCTAAGGGTTGAGCAGTCTCTGGTCTTCGATCAAGCTACAGGATTCAATCTCATGTGCATGATGACCCTAATGGAGTCAAAAATTGATAGGGTCACAATTTTATGACACTACATTTAGCCCCCACTTTAGTGGGACTATAAGCGTATGCCAATACTATCGGTAAAGTACAAGGACACAAGATTGAAAGACTTTTACCATGTCAAGGAGGCAAGATGTGCCAAGCCCCCAGTGGACTTATAATCTTACAACTTTGATTGACAAAGTAAAAGGGAAGATCGAGAAGAGGAGAACCATGACTGCAAGTAGCAAAGTTCCATCCACTATGAGTCATGAAAGCAAGGATACCAAAGATTACAAAGCAAAACAAAGTTCACTAAGTAATTCTAAGTATCAAAGAAGTAAAATATGAGCGAAGTGTATGCTCCCATGTTAAAGTGATCGCACGCGCCTTATTGGGAGTGATTGCGTTAAGGTAGGATACATCCAAGAGATAGAAGGAAGGGACCACATTATTGTAAGGATTTAGCTCCCAATCAAGGAATAAACCCAAGGATAATGAACACAAGACACTAGGTAGTGTCACTTTCCTTGAGGTCCGTATGTTGTATGATCACTCATGTATATCATGTATGTATATGAATATAATAATCTTCATTCCCCAAAGAAGGAAACTACCTTAGAAGAAAGGGAAGAGAGGATGTCTTTTGAGTCAACATGAAAGAGACCAAGAAAAGATCTCAATGCTTTGCATCATCCCCAAGTAGACATTAAGGGAACAATAGAAGAACAAGGATATACATAGAAGAATGGTCATAAAAGAGAGAGAAATGAGAGGGAGAAAGATCAACAGTGCCAATATTGCTAATCTGGCACAACATCCGACTCCTGATCTTGTTGATCACTATTTTGGGAAGGCAAGGAACATGCTAGAGGAGAGATATCGAGAACAATAGATGGAGCTATCACAAGATCCAAACAAGGACTATGCTCATGTTTTAAGTCACTTTGTTCAATTCTAGGAGCTAGGATTAGGGTTTGTGAAAACTCATCTGATAAATGCTTGTCCACATCAACATACTCATACTCACTATCAGAAGCATTATGAGTTTTATTTCCATCATGAATAACATTTTCACTCATTTCTTCATCAAATTTTAGAGAAAGAGGAGCAAGAACGTGCAAATAGGAGTAAAAGCATCACATGTTTTATGCAACTTACGATTTGGAGATGTAGGTTGAACATCTTTCTTAGGAGAAAATGGAATTGTGTCAACTATCAGAGTCTGAGGAGATTGAGTATTTTGAGGGATAGCTTCATGAGCTCAAACACAACATCTTCGTCAGTGTTCTTTTGCACAATGATTTCATCGAGTCTTAGTGGAAGGATGAGAAGGAGGAGAAACACTTGAAAAAGTAGGAATATTTCTCTCCTTGATAGTTAAAGGTTTAGGTTGAGGTCTTTTTGGTTGAACAAGAGGAGAAGCAAGCCTCTTCTCTTGATAAGAGGAAGGAGGTGGAACTGCACCATAGAAAGGAGTATTATTTGGTGTAGGAAGGTGACCAAGTCCATCATGAGGAGGATGTATAGGTCTAACCTTAGGAAGAATATTGTTATTCTCCTTAGGAAAAGGTAAAGTCACATCCATAGGTATAGGTTGACAATCTTCCTTAGGAGGGAGATTAGTTCTATCTGTGAGGGGAAGAACCTCATCTTGAAGAATAATAGGAATGTCAATTGTTGGCAATCTAGGTTGACTTAAGGATAAGATCATATCGTTCTTCCATTTTTTATAAGATTAAAAAAGAGCACCGCTTCTTGATGGAAGAGATTGAAATTGTTTAGGCCAAAAGAGACCAATAGGAACACCAAGGCTTCTTTTGGATGGACGAAATAAGCTATGGTTCATGGTTATGATTTCTCCATTGTGAAAAAAATTAAGACACTTGTAGATTGGAGAAGCAATAGTCTTCATGGAAGATAGCCAAGGATAGCCCAACTTCACACAGAATTGCCCAAAAGAAGGTATTATAACAAAGTCAACATCCATGGATTTAGCATAAACTTCAACAGGAAGGGTGATAGAACCAATGGTAGGACAAGAGAAGCCATCAAATAACTTCATAGCCACATTAGAAGCATCATATATTGGTTTATGCAATCGTAAAGTGAAAAGATACTCTTTAGTTATGACATTAACCATGCAAGAGGGATCAATCAAGGCACACGGCAAGGGATATCCTTAACCTTCGCCACTATGTATAAAGGGCCATTAGGTGCTCTAATGGTCTCGCTAGGGTCAAATGTAATACAAGAATCCTTAGGCATATCCTGTGTCTCTACCATATTAACCAAGTTTGGAGCCATAGAGGTGAATTCTTTAGAAGAGAGAGAATTAGGTACAATCTCAATAACATTAGAGGTATGAGATGGCAAAGGATCAGTGAAAATCTTAAGATTTTTATTAGGAGGAGCTACTGATTTATTCCCTTTATCATTCACACCTGCCACAGATATAGTATTATTATCAATCAGGTCTTGAATCTTGTTTTTCAATGTAAACCATTTTTCAGTATCATGATGAGGTTGATGATGAAATTGGCAAAAGGAGTTGTTATCAAAATAAGGAGATGCAAGTTTGGAAGGATCAATTTGTTTTATAGGAGGAAGTTTGATAACATTTATGTGTAACAACTGAGATATAATACTATGTAAAGATTCATTCAAAGGAGTAAATTGTCTTTCTCTTTGGAAAAATTTAGAAATAGAAGGCAGACTTGTTGTAGCATTCACATGGTTGTTGTTGATTGGATCATTGAACTTGATGAAGATTTTTGTTGGTTTGAACTTCACAAATGGTTGTTGAACACTATCCCCCTTATCACTCAGAGCCATAGGAGTGGATTGCTCCATTTGACTCACAACCAGTTGATAATTATGGAGTGTTGCGCACAACTGCGCAAAGGAAGTAAACTCAGACAAAATAAGTTTTTCCCTCATATCTTTTTGAAAATTAGAAATGAAAATTATTTGAATATCATTATCAGATACATGAAAAGAAATTTGAGCACACAAATGCTTATATCTACCAATAAAATTAGTCACTTTTTCTTTAACACCTTGTTTACAATGCATTAAATCAGTCAAAGTTATTTTAGGACCAATGTTGTCTTGAAATTGTTGGATGAAAGCATTTACTAGTTGTTGAAAGGAAGTGATAGAATAAGAAGGCAAAGAGCAATACCATTGTAAAGCATTATCTCTTAGTGTTCTTGTAAATAGTTTCGCAAGCAATCTTTGTTCATAAGCAAAATCAGTACACAAGGTTTGAAATGTTTTGACATGCATAAGAGGATCACCTTTTCCATTATAGAGTTCCAATTGAGGGATCTCAACATGTTTAGGTGGCATGAATTTAACAATATCAAAATAAAGTGGGATCACAACATTGAAGGTGGGCACACTAAACTTGGATTGACTCATGGAAGCAATTTGTTGTTGTAGAGAAGACACAGTTTGAGAAAGATTGTTAATTGTCATTTCGGTAGAAGAATTGATGTTAGACATAGGTGATTGGGAAGGTTGTGTGAGGTTATTGAAAGAAAGCATGGACTGAGAATAAGGTGGTGGGACATTATGGTAAGTAGGAATGGGTGATGATTGGGTAGGAAAAGGGACACTTAAAGGAGGAATAAAGTTGTTGAAGGAATTGCCCCCTTGTGTCACACTGATTGGTTGAGGAATAATAGGAACAACCATGGAAGACATAGGTAAAGATGGAAGATTAAATGAAGAAGAGGGATTACCCCCATGACCAATGGTTGTAGGGATGACATTTTGAGTTGAAGTAGCCATGATGTTGGATGTGAAAGTAGGAATACTAGTCATGGGTGTAGTCAAAGGAATTGAAGGATTGACTTGTGTTGAAGGTTGTGAATAACCTAGAGTTTCGGCATAGCTCTTGATAGGCATGACATTGGAATCAACAATATGTGCAATGCCACATAATATATCAATTCCATTATTATCACTTTGAATCATGTGTTTAAGACCTCCAATTAATGGAAGAGCTTCACTATTAGGGTACTCTTGGGACATCCATTGTTGGAAGCTATCAAATTGATTATGCAATGTAGAAAGTTGATCTAAAGAAACCCTAGTCATCATGGGATCCATCAATGGGGTGAATAGGCACATGATTAGGATGGGAAGCATGATCGGGTTAGTGCAGGATCATGGGGGCCCAAAAAGTGGTGATGTGAAAAAAATAGCCTTCTCCACTCACCTAAAAATGCGAAAAATCTATGTTGACTTTTTGCTTGGCCTGGGTGGCAGTACACCTTGGCATGGTAATTACCTAAGCAAATCAGATATCCGATAATATTGGATATCCAATTTTTATTTGTAATTTTAAATTAAAAAATATATTATATAATATATAATGTAATATTATATAATATATAATGTAATATTATATAATATATAATATATTATTATATTATATATTATATTATTATAATATTATATAATATATATAATATAATATATTATTATATTATAATATTATATAATATAAATTATTATATTATATAATTATATAATATAATATATATTATATATTATATTATTATATTATTATATTATATATTATATTATTATATTATATAATATTATATAATATATATAATGTAATAATATATTATATATATATATTATATATTATATAATTATATAATATAATAATATATTATATTATATTATATATATTATATAATATTATGTTATAGTATAATAATATATTATATAATATAATATAATATTATATATTATATAATATATTATTATACTATATTATATAATATATAACTATATTTTATAATATAATATAATACGTATTATATAATATATTATTATATTATACAATATAATGTTATTTTAAAATAATTTAAGTATAAAAATGCAATATCCGATAAAATCGGATATCCAATTTTTTGAGACAATATATTTTGACTGTGACAGCCCGTGAGTCATTTTTAACCCATCAGCTGCACGATTTTATAGAAATCTGATATCCGATTGCATTCGATATCTAGTGTTTTGCCCAAACATTTCTAAAAAATAGATTGAAAGGTAAGATTTTTATTGTTTTCAATCATTTTCATTCAATTTTTGTATTTTTTTTATTGTTTATTTGATTTTTCATTGAAAATATGGTTTTTTTCATGAAAGCTAGGTTTTTTTAAATCAAATACAAAATTGTTTAAATTTGTTAACTAAATTCAATTGTTTACATTCAATTAGGTTAAAAATGGGGGATAATAATGAAAACATTGATCAACCACAACCACAACAACCAAACCCTCCTTTTCCAAAGCCCCCCTCAATTCAAGATTTGATTGCACAAAATTTGAATGAATTGAGGGGGATTGCAGATGTATATTGTAGGATCCCTCATCTAAACCCAATGTTTGATCCTCTCACATCAATCATAAAGAGTATGCAAACCATGACTGAGGAGCACAATGCCACCCTTTTGTGGCGAGATGGTGCAGGAGCACCTAGGACTTAGGCTAGTAGCGATTTCTCAATTTTGGCTTGTACTGACCCTAGCCAAGTCATTTAGTGAATAAGGACTCCAAGAGGGTCCAAGAGTTAGTGTTTAGAGTCAATGTAGGCCTAGGTTGAGTTCATTCCTCTTAGATTTGCATTTTGTGCATAAATAGTGGTTTGAGTAGGTAGTTGACCTTCTTGATGGTCAAAAGTGTCAAAACTTAGTATAGGCATTAGTGAGGGTTAAATTAGTCTTAGAAATTTTTTAAAATTCATGAGTGATGACTTAGAAGAGGCCTCATAGGTTGAGAAGGGCAAAAAGTGAAAAAGTGCAAAGTTGCAAAAATTTGGCATGACAACTTTTGTCCTAATTTGATTAGTGAAGGAGTTAGGGATTGTCTAGTGCCCTAGAAAGACTCCACACAAGGGAAATGCTATAAGAAACCTCTCTTTCATGGTTACCAAGGTTGGATACTTGGTTTTTGTAAGTTCAACAATCTGAAACTACTCATTTTCAGACTAGTTGGCAGCATTTTGGCTTGTTTTGTTCATTTTTGTAAATGCAAATGGATTCAATCCATTAATCCAGTAATGGATTGAGTTTATTTGGTGTGTTATAGAGTTGTTAGTTCCATTTCAAGCTTTGTAGATAGTTTACATTAGTGTTTTCTTGTTTTGGTTTGCACATAGCCAGTTTTGGCATGTATATAGCAGTTTTATGTAAAATGGTTGCCCCATGAATTAAACACGTGCTACCATCACGGCTTGTTGGGACATGAAGAGAAACCACTTGTGAAGTGTAAATATGTAGGGAAAAGTGTTGGAGATGATTTTCAATATGACTGTCACCTTGTTCTAGGCGAGTCCAAGAGCAACCCGACTAGAGGAAACAGGGTGAAATTGATGTGCAAAGTGCAGGAGTGAATGCCAAACCACCATATAAGATTTTGGAGGGGTCCATGAAGTTGGGACAGAGTTTCCAATGAAAGGAGAAACCTTGACAAAATCATTTGATTCCCAAACACCAACTTGACCAATCACTATTAGCTAGAAGGCCTAGAAACCCTTCAAAACCCTCATTTTGGGGTTAGCATATTGTACGGTGGAGTAAGGAGTCAAAACCAAAAAAATCACTTGAGGTTAGGTGTATCTTTGAAGAAAATACAAAATTTCTAAGAGGTCTTTTGGACCGTTTTCCTCCAAGCCCTAGAAAACCAGATTTTGGAGGCCTAATAGGGCTAATTCCTTGTAGCCCTTTTCAGGCAAAATGGTCAAATTGGTAAGGAGGGAAAAGATTGCAAACCTCAAATAAACCTAAAAGGAATTCAAAACATGTTAGTAGCCACCTCCACACCTATAAATTAACTCACAATAGTAGGAGTTCAATTTGACAAGTTAAAGCCAAGAAAGCCATAATTGAGCACATGGGAAGCATTGTAACTTGGTAGGGTTCCTAGATAAAACACTTGAAGAAAACACCTTGGAATGGTTAAGAAGCAAGCCCTAGAAGAGATTGGGAAGGAATTGGAGGTATAGAATGCAATTAGGCCTATAGAATTAGTGGAATTGAGCAACACCAACTAGGTGAAGTGTTGAGAAAACTAGGGGAACCCCCATCAAATTAGTATCAGAGCCTATAAGATTTGGGCTAGGTGAGTAGATGTCCTTAGTGGAATCTGTAGGAGATAACAACATGGTGACCAATGCAGAGTTGGCAAAGAAAGTGGATGATCAGGAGGAAGAGAATAGACTCCTGAAGAAGAAGTTGCTAGAATTGGAGAGTAAGCTTGGTGAGGTAGAAACCAAGGCAGATGAAGTGTTGGAAAAGGTTGAAGGAGCAGAAGGGAAGGGTAAATAAGTGTTAGAGATAGAAAAAGTACCTAAACTTGATCCCATCCTAGAAAAAGAACCTTTCCTGAAGGCATTGAAGGCCTTGAGTGGTAAATCACTAAAAGGATTGCCATTGTTCATTGGTAAGATGGAGGCAGAAGTAGTCCTAGAATGGATAGAAGGCATGGAGAATCATTTTGAATGTGAAGGCATAACCGAAGCCCAAAGAGTCAAAGTAGCCAAGTCAAGGATGAGAGGAGCTTCTCTCACATGGTGGAAATTTGTGCAAGATGAGAGGAAGAAAATGGGTAAAGCACCCATCTCTTCTTGGAAAGGGATGTTAGTCAAAATCAAAGAAGTCTATCTCTCTGATGACTATGAAGTGCAAATTCATAGGAAGAGGCAAAAATTAAGACAAAAGACCTTGATGTTAGTAGCTATATAGAGGAGTTTCACAAAATTAGCCTTAGATCTCATGTGGTGGAAGAAGAGAGTCTCAAGGTTGCTAGGTACCTAGATGGTCTAAGGTGGAACATCCAAGAAGAAATCAGTTTAATGAGCCCAAAAACAGTCCATCAAACCTATTAACTTGCCCTTAAAGTGGAGGAAAAAATGAAAAGAAGGCATGACTCAAGCAAGAATAGGGGCAGGGATAGAGGAAAAGACAATAGAGGACATAGGGGAGGATTTGGAGGAAGAAGTTCTGAATAAAGAACACAAGGAGAGTCTAAACTCACTGAGCAGCAAGAGAGTGGCACTAGTAACGGAGGATTCAATAGAGGAAGGGGGTCCAACATTGGTTTTAGAGGAAGATCTAGTGGACAAGGTAGAGGTTCCTCATATTTTGCAACAATTAAGTATTACCATTGCAACCAACTTGGTCATCCAGCATATAGGTGTCTAGAGAAGGGAACATCATCACATGGTAGTGAAAGAAGAGTGAACTATCTTCAAGAAGAGTGTTCAAGCAACAAGAATTTAGAGGTTGCCTTAGAGTCAGAGGTAGGTGACAACTTGATGATAAGGAGAACTTTGATCAAAGAACCGGTCAGAGAAGAGCCAAGCCAAATAAGGTCCTTATTTAGGATCAAATGCAAGATTATGGACAAATTTTGTAAATTAATCATTGATTTAGGGTCTACAGACAACATTGTGTCAGAAGAGGCAATGAGTAAGCTCAAATTACAAAGGATACCTTACAACAATCCTTATAGAGTCACTTGGTTGAACAAAGGCCAACATGTCCTAGTCAATGAGCAAGCATGGGAAGATTTTACCATTGGGAGGTATAAGGACAAGGTGTTATGTGATGTCCTATCCATGGATGCATGCCATTTTCTATTAGGAAGAGCATGGCAATTTGATAGACAAGCTATCCATGATGGAGCCAAGAATGCATACTCATTCAAGAAAGATGGAGTCACATTGAAGATTCAGTCTATCCTTGACGAAGGTGAAAAGAGGGCAGCAGGTCCTAATGTTATTTTGGTAAGTGAAAAATAGTTCTTGAAGACACTTGAGGGAGGTGAAGGTATAGGGTTTGCACTATTAATGAAGCCCAATGAGGAAGATGAGAAAGAGCAGCCAGATTTGCCAATAGAGGTGCAAGATTTGTTGAAGAAATTCAAAGGCATAGTAAGTGATGGACACACAACCACATTACCTCCTAAAAGAACCATAAGCCATCAAATAGAATTCATTCCTAGAGCATCCTTACCTAATAAGGCAGCTTATAAAATGACTCCCCAACAAAATGTTGAGATTGCCAAGAAAATCCAAGAGCTCTTAGATCAAGGCCTAATTAGGAAAAGCATTAGCCCTTGTGTTGTCCCTACCGTGTTAGCCCCAAAGAAAGGTAGTACTTGGAGATTGTGTATTGATTCTAGAGATATAAATAGGATCCCCATTAGATATAGGTTCCCAATTCCTAGAATAGAAGACCTAATGGATTGTTTAGGGGAAGCCAAGTACTTTACCAAGATTGACCTTAAAAGTGGATATCACCAAATTAGGATTACGGAGGGTGATGAGTGGAAAACTGCATTTAAGACTACTGAAGGTCTTTATGAGTGGCTTGTAATGCTATTTAGCTTATCAAATGCTCCAAGCACCTTCATGAGACTCATGAATGAGGTGATGAAGGACTTCATAGGTAAATTTGTGGTGGTATATCTAGATGATATTCTCATTTTTAGTAAGGATAGGGCAAATCATATTAATCATTTGCAAGATGTATTACAAAGATTGTATGATGAAAAGCTAACCATGAACTTGGAAAAGTGTGAATTTGTTTAGCAGGAGTTGGTTTACCTTGGGTTTATGTTGTCTCAAGGAAACCTCAAGATGGATCCCAGCAAGGTTGAAGCCATTGTAAATTGGCCTACTCCTAAGTCAGCAACAGAGGTGAGAAGCTTCCATGGACTAGCTCAGTACTACAGGAAGTTCATTAAGCAATTTAGTGCTATATGTGCACCAATGTTAGACACCATTAGAGGTGGAATGAAGGCAAAGTTTCATTGGAGTTAACAAGAAAACAAAGGTTTTGAAACCTTGAAGGAGGAGATAGCTACTCAATCGGTGCTAGTGTTGCCTAGTTTTGAGAAACTTTTCATAGTGGAATGTGATGCAAGCAATGTCGCAGTAGATGTTGTCCTAAGCCAAGAAGAAAGACCAATAGCCTTCAATAGTGAGAAGATAAGTGATTCCAAGAGGAAATACTCCTCTTATGATCTTGATTTATATGCTTTAGTGTAGGCTTTGAGTAAGTGGAGACACTGTCTCCTTCCTAAGGAATTTGTAGTCTATAGGGACAACCAAGCATTGAATTTTAAAATATCACAAGACAAACTCAGTCATAAACACATGAAATGGGTGGATTACATGCAAGCCTACACATTCATCATTAAGCATAAGAAAGGGAAGTTAAACCAGGTGGTTGATGCATTAAGCAAGAGACTTTTGATAGTCCAAGAAATTTAATTGAGGAGCATAGGTGTTGATAGTTTTAGAGACTTATACCCAGAGGATGAAGACTTTTCAAATGCCTACAAGGTGTGTAAGGAGTATCAAAATCACTTCCATAGTGAGTATTCTGATTTTACTTTGCAAAATGGACTATTGTTTAGAGGTGGGTAGCTTTGTGTGCCTAGAGGCTCAATGAGAGAAAATCTCATAGAAGAGAAGCATAATGACATCCTTAGTGGACATTTTGGAGTCAATAAGACTCAAGAGTTGGTTCAGAGGTACTACTGTTGGCCAAGGATGAATCAAGATGTGAAAAAGTATGTGGAGACTTGCATAGTTTACCAAAAGGCCAAAGGTACTTCTACAAATGCTAGTTTATACCACCCTCTTCCCACACCAAATAGACCTTGGGAATGCATTAGTAAGGACTTTGTAGTAGGTTTACCAAGGACAAAGTAGGGATTTGATAGCATTTATTTCATTGTGGATAGATTTAGCAAAATGGTTCACTTTGTGCCTTGCAAGACTACTCATGATGCATGCCAAGTAGCTCATTTGTTCTTCAAAGATGTAGTAAGGATACATGGTTTACCCATGAGCATTGTTTCAGATAGGTACTCAAAGTTAATGAGTCATTTTTGGAAGACACTTTGGAAAAAGCTTGGCACCAACCTCTCTTTTGGATCAGCCTACCATCCTCAAACAGTGGGCAGACCGAAGTGGTGAATAGAAGCTTGGGAAACTTATTAAGGTGTGTTACCAAAGAATATGGTCATACATGGGATCAAGTACTCTCACAAGTTGAATATGCATATAATGACACCATGAATAGGACTATCGGAAAGAGACCTTTTGAAGTGGTCTATGGTGTGCACCCAAGAGGTATTTTGGAGTTGAGAGACTTAGGAAGTGCAACAAGAAGAAGTGGATATGTAGAAGACTTTACTCAATAAAAGAAGGAGGTCCATGAATTCGTCAAGCAAGCATTGATAGAAAACACAAGCAAACTCAAACAAAAAGTTGATGAAAGAAGGAAGAGCCTACAATTTCAAGTGGGAGATCTTGTCATGGTGCACCTAAACAAAGCAAGGCTACAGCAAGGAGTGCCTAACAAGTTGCAAATGAGAAGGATAGGTCCATGTGCCATTCTAGCCAAGTATGGAGAAAATGCATACAAGGTGGATCTACCTAGTGACATAGGATTGTCACCAGTTTCAACATAGCAAACTTAGTTGCCTACAAGGGACCAATTCAAGGTTCAGATTGTAGTCACTCAGAGTTATCAAATGATGTGAACAACCTTCAGTTACCAACCAAACCAAATCCAAAGGCCGAGAAGGTGTTGAGTTCAAGGATTGCCAAGAATACAAGGCATCAAGCCTATTGGGAGCACCTAATAAAATGGCAAGGTATGGAAGATGCTAGGTGCTTAAGACAGATTTTAAGAAGCTAGGAATTGATCAGAATTTGATTTAGAAGGAGGTGACATAATTTTCTTTTGTTTGGGAGAAAGGTGCAAGAGCACATAGGACATAGGCTAGTAGTGATTTCTCAATTTTTTCTTGTGCTGACCCTAGCCAAGTCAATTAGTGAATAAGGACTCTAGGAGGGTCCAAGAGTTAGTGTTTAGGGTCAATGTAGGCCTAGGTTGAGTTCTTTCTTCTTAGGTTTGCATTTTGTGCATAAATAGTGGTTTGAGTAGGTAGTTGACCTTCTAGATGGTCAAAAGTGTCAAAACTTGGTATAGGAATTAGTGAGGGTTAAATTAGTATTATAAATGTGTTAAAATTCATGATTGATGACTTAGAATAGGCCTCATAGGTTGAGAAGGGCAAAAAGTGAAAAAGTGCAAAGTTGCAAAAAGTTGTCATGACAACTTTTGTCCTAATTTAATTAGTGAAGGAGTTAGGGATTGTCCAATGCCCTAGAAAGACTCCACACATGGGAAATTCTATAATAACCCTCTCTTTCATGGTTACCAAGGCTAGAGACTTGGTTTTTGTAAGTTCAACAATCTGAAACTACTCATTTTCAGACTAGTTGGCAGCATTTTGGCTTGTTTTGTTCATTTTTTGTAAATGCAAATGGATTCAATCCATTAATCTAGCAATTGATTGAGTTTATTTGGTGTGTTATGGAGTTTTTAGTTCCATTTCAAGCTTTTTAGATAGTTTACATTAGTGTTTTCTTGTTTTGGTTTGCACACAACCAGTTTTGGCTTGTATATAGTAGTTTTATGTAAAATGGTTGCCCCATGAATTTCACATGTGCTACCATCACAGCCTATTGAGACATGAAGGGAAACCACTAGTAAATTTTACATATGTAGGGAAAAGTGTTGGAGATGATTTTCAATATGACTGTCACCTTGTTCTAGGCTAGTCCAGGAGCAACTCGGCTAGAGGAAACATGGTGAAATTGATGTGCAAAGTGCAGGGGTGAATGCCAAACCACCATATAAGATTTTGGACGGGTCCATGAAGGTGGGACAGAGTTTCCAATGAAAGGAGAAAGCTTGAAAAAATCATTTGATGCCCAAACACCAACTTGACCAGTCATTGCCAGCTAGAAGGCTTAGAAACCCTTTAAAACCCTCATTTTGGGGTTAGCATATTATACGGTGGAGTAAGGAGTCAAAACCACATAAATCACTTGAGCTTAGGTGTATCTTTGAAGAAAATCCAAACTTGATAGGGGGTATTTTGGACCATTTTCCTCCAATCCCTAGAAAATGGGATTTTGGAGGCCTAATAGGGCTAATTCCTTGTAGCCCTTTTCTAAGCAAAATGGTGAAAACGGTAAGGAGGGAAAAGATTGAAAACCTCAAATGGACCCAAAAGGAATTAAAAACATTTTATTAGCCACCTCCACACCTCTGCATCGACTCACAATAGTAGGAGGTCAATTTGACAAGTTGAAGCCAAGAAAGCCATAATTGAGCACATGGGAAGCATTGTAACTTGGTAGGGTTCCTAGCTAAAACAAATGAAGAAAACACCTTGGAATGGTTAAAAAGAAAGAACTATAATATATTGAGAAGTACTTGGAGGTCTAGCATGCAATTAGGCCTAGAGAGTTGGTGGAATTGAGCAACACCAACTAGGTGAAGTGTTAAGCAAACTAGGGGGACCCCCATCATGAGATTCTATGAGGGAGCAATATGCGGATGGCTTGTCGTATAAGGAGATCAAGTTGTAGACATATAAAAATGACCATATTCCTAAATGAATATTTTATGTTCATTTCTCTATTTAATTAAATTATCCACATTCTTCTATTTTATTAAGTAAATTACTCAATTTATTTAAATAAAATTCACTATACCATTTAATGAATAAATCATTTTTATTCAATTAAATCCCCCATAGCCACTTTTAATTAAATTCAAATTTAATTAAATAGTTATCCTAAATTGAATAAATCTAATTTATTTAATCTCCCCAAATTGCAACCAAATTGAATTAAATTACTTTATTTCAATTAAATCCTATTATCCCTCTATCCACTTGCAAAATCCCAAACCCCTTTCTAATCCCTTCTAGAATCTTCTAATCGCTTCTAATTAACCTAACCCCTCCTCTAAACTTTGTCACATCCATAAGCAAAGGGAGGTCACTTCTCAAACCTCAAATTCTTTGATAACCATTAAAGGTTTCAAACTCCCAACCACTTAATTCCTCAAAGTCTCCAATAACCATTAAAGGCTCTCAACCTTCAACCACTTAATCCCCAAAGTCTCCAATAACCATTAATGGTTAACTCAAACCCTCTTACATGGTTAATGAACTTGTTTTAACTCAACCTTCACCCAACCCAAGGGTCTCATTAGACCTTTAATGCTTTGACCATGATTATTTCTTAATCATTTGCACAAAGGTTTATCCTTGGATTAAATCTTAATCCATTGGGTAAACCTAACTTAAGCTTAACCCTTATCTCTAGATAACCCTAAGGTCTTCTCAGGCATTTAATGCCTCCAACCCCTTCTCTCAACCCAACCCTATGTTGACACTTGTCACCATTTCATTGGTGCCAATTACAAACATGGATCCCCAACTTTCAAACTCAACCCTTGATTGAATCTTTCAATCCTGGCCATCCATTACCTTATTTTGGCTATAAATAGATCTCTCATTCCTCCATTCTAACAATCCTCCAAGTTTGTATTATCACACTTATGCTCAAATACATTCAATCTCACATATCATTTTATGCTCATCATTTAGCCTCTCTTTGCAATAGAATTTAGTCTAAATATGCATGTTTAGAATACTTTCTTTATCATTTAGCTCAATCATAGACTAAATATATTATGTTATGATAGTATTCATACTAACCTTGTCATCTTATCATCTAGTTTATTGCATTTCTAGAATCAGGCATAACTTAGAATACATCTCATTCTAAAATCAATCAAAGCATCCTTCGTTCTCGTATGCCATCCCTAAACCATTTTGTTCAGTGATCTGAGAGCAAAAACATTGGTTTGAGGGACATTGTGAGATAGAGAACCATGGGACCCACCTTGGGAAGCTAAGTAACACGTCGTTACTCCATAACTTGCATCAAGAAGTCCTCTCTGTGTGTGTGGACAAGTCATTTAATAATATTTTCACATATTAAGTTTTATCAGCCCACTTTTCCCGCATACATTTCTAGCACCCACCGTGGGGCTCTACCCCATATATCTAATCGATTTTGAAAAAAAATTACTTTTGCAGGTCCGCGGAAAACAGGAATCAGCACGTTGGAAACATTCCCTAGTGCATCTAGTTAACAGTCTAGCGCATCCCGCTTACTGTTTAGTGCGTGAAGTCTATACTCTAGCACGTGAGGACCTTTCTTCAGCGCATGATTTCCTCTAAATATTTTCTTGTAGGTTTCAGCGCAGAAGAAAACTAGAGCAGCGCCTCTGACACATAGAGTAGCGCATCCTAACCACTGTTCAGCACTTATAGTCCATCATCTAGCGCGTGCGATTAATAAAGTAGCACATCAAAACCCCCAAATTTTTGAAAGAGAACCAAAGCAGTGCCTTCGGCACACAGATTAGCGCATAAATTAAACAGTGTAGTGCATTGTGAGGTTATTTTAGTGCATCCAGTCTCTATTGTAGCGCGTACAGACCTTTTTGTAGCGCATCACAGACAGAGGAAAATTTTAAAATTGTAACCGAAAAGGAAATTTTAGACTTGTGGAAGTCCACCAAATCATCTAACATTTTTCTCTGGTTTGCTTGCAGGCTGCTAACCAAATTTGTTGCAGAAAGGAGCGTAAGTTTAGAATTTTTAGATGGTTAAAATTGTCTCTAACTTAGTTAAGTTAGTTTAAAATTTTAAAACATTTTTTAGTCTTAAAATTGAACTCACTTGTTTCTTTTGGGCTATAAAACGAACTACTATCCAACATCTTCTTGCTTTTATAGGAGAAAAACACTTCATTTTGGAAGCTATAAAAAGAACCAACAAATCTTTATTTTGGCAAAAGTTTTAAAAAGAACCTCACCATCCTTTGGTGCTTAAAAGGGTCAATTTTACATTTTGCAAAGTAAAAGAACCTCATTTTTATTTTTGGCAAAACAAAGAGGGAAGATTTTCCCCTTTGGATCGATTTTCATTTTTGCTAACCAACACATCGAAAATTTTGCTTTGTTGACCAAATTCTTTTTACAGATCAGAAAATCATTGCCATAAAAGGATAAAATAAACACCATGTTTTTGTGGAGCAACATCTCCACATAGATTTTAGCAAATCATTGAAATTGAAAGGATAAAAAGAAAAACAACTTGATTGCTTTGTCTCAAAAGTGGAAGGAATATGCTCTCCCCTTAACTGGGTGATCAAAAATCCAGACCACTCTTACAGCTTTTTGTATTTCAAGCATTTACAACCTTTAGCAGGCCTGCTTTCCTGAGGAGTTGGAATCAACTCTTAAAGCCGTTTATGGCCGGTGTGAAGGGAACGACCTAAGTGGGGAACGACTTTGACACCAAGAATTCCAACCCACTATAATCAAATGTGGAAAGTGATGAAAGTCCTTTTCAACGGTTGCACACAGCGATTAGCCTTCCCCTAGTATCCTTGAGATACGTAAAGCCTTTGTTCTAAAGGTTGGGAAGCCTCCTGAAGGAGTTTATCACTGACAGTCGAACGGGAAGCCTGATTATGAACCATAGAAATAGAAGCTTTGAACCAAGTCAGTAACCAGACATTTATCACATCATAGTGCAAGGGTGGGGAAGAATCCGCCCCCAAGATTACTCACCATATATCTCCCAAGATAACTACTCAACTGTGGAGCAATTCTCTTTGAGTTAATTTCTGGCAAAAGGAAAAAAAATGGGCGCCCTCTAGGGGGTGACATGGATGTTTGAGCTGACGGAGTATCGAGACTAGTGGGCTATGATGTTATTTATGACCCTTGACTAAAGAGTCTTTCTGAAGTGTATTATTTGTATCCAAACCTGTTAAAACATTGGAGATTTGAATACATCCTCGTAGACCATACACTTTTTGTTAGATAAAGCAAAATGGTTGTAATTTTTGTGTCGTGCTTGCATTTATTACTTCAAAAAATCATCCATCAAACTTGAAAAATTCACAACAAAAACTCAAAATTCACAAAAAAAATCAACCAAGGAAAAATCAGGGTAGCTTAGTGCATAAGAGCAACTTCTTAGCGCATGTAGTACTTTTGTTAGCGCATCCAAATCTCAAATTAGCGCATTGTTTCAAAACAGTAGTGTTTCATTTTAAGGCAAAATAGTGTAAAATCCTTTAGCGCATCCAAAAAATAGTCCAGCACGTAAGAGCAATAGCTTAGCGCGTGGAAACCAAACATTGGCGCATAAAGTCAAATAGTTAGCATGCCACAGGCCTAGAATAGCGCATAGGTTTTTCAACTATTAGACAACAATCTTCAAAAGATCTAAACTTTAGCGTGTGTCTGGGGGCAGCCTAGCATGTGTGGCTATTCTTTTAGCGCATAAAGAAATTTTAGTAGTGCATGTAGACTCTGTTCTAGCACATGATCCAAAACAAAAAAACAGAGAGCAAAATCGGGAAATTTTTTGAAATTTTCAAAATATTTTTAGAAGCCTTCTTTTCACCAGCATCATTTTTCATCAAAGCAGAGTGAACAACAAATCATTAAAACCATTTCTCAGGTTAAATTTGTGCCAAAATGACAGTTGTCAAAATCCTAAATGAATCGCATGATAAAGGACGTCTCTCCTATCATAATCCGGAAAACTCATCATCAATGTCAACATAATCCTTACCATCTTGCGGATTTTTATCTCAAAACACTTGTTTAAAATTCTCAAATTGTCAAATCAAGTTTCTAGATCGGGAGGCTTTTATCCATATCATTTGACATGCTTTGTCGTGAAGGGGCATCTAAAAACCTTCACTTTGATAAAGTAAAATTTGAAATTTTTAAAAACAAGAACCAACTGAATCCAAACCAATCAAAGGAAACTATTGATCGCTCATGCATGACTAATCCCCTTATTCTGAGAAGAAAGAACCTATATCATAACATCATGTTGAAGAAACAACAACCTAGTTTTTCCAAATTCATCAAGAGAAACAAGTTTTTATACATCAATCGTCAACTCTTCAAATCTCAACGGGTATTCCTTCATCACATCAAACGTTATATCCAAAACAAATCTAGTGAATTTGACAAAGAACCCTTGAAGACAAGAGCATACTGTCAAAAATCTGCTTTTAATCAAAAGGTAAACCACAGAGGAAAGATCAATCCAGAATTCTTGCCCGACGAGTGCGTAACTTATAACACATCTCGACCAGAACAACCAACCCCCGAGCAACACATCGAAGAGGATTTTGTCCCCTTCATCACCGAAAGTTTTTACTAAAATGCCTATTACTCGCTCTCAAAAGAACCAACAAAGCGAGACACACGCCGAATCAAGTATGAATCACAGATTGTCAAACCCTTTTGAAATTCCACACTCGGAAGAGCCTGAAATTACTGATGCAATTCTTCAGGAATGTCAAGAAAATCCTTCATTCCAAAAACTCATCGAAAGGCTTATGGAAAATGACAAAGAAAAGTATCTACTCATGCTCACAATTAAAGGCATTAAACTACCCGAATATTTGGATGCAAACATCTTTCAAACCGGGTCTCAACAATATACATATCAAGAACAACAAAGAGAAGAAGAAACTCGCATACCTGAGCAACATATTCTAGAACAACGTATACCAGAAATGCGTATACCTGAGCTCAAAACTCCAGAACAACACATACCATTTACTACACCTTTTCAGTTAAGAACAAATACAAGGGAAGAATTTATCCCTCGGCAAGATAATGCGCCCTTGGTTGCTCTTACTCAACAAATGCAAATGTTGCAAAGACAAATACAAGATATGCAACAAGGGACAACAGTGCGGTACTCTATAAACGAAATCTGTCCTTATCCATTTGACAGAAGATTAAACATGGTACCTTTTCCTCCAAACTCAAATGTTCCCAAATTTGATAAATATGATGAGAAAAGTGATCCTCGGGATCATGTTTGAGAATTTTGCACCATGAGTCTTGAATTTGCTCATGATGACACTTATCTGATGAGGTTATTCCCAAGAAGCCTAGGAGGACAAACAATGGAATGGTTATCCAAGATTACACCACCTGTCAGATCATTTGATGAGTTGGTTAACAAATTTATAACCCAATATTCCTATAATATTCAACATGCCATAACCATGCTCGATGTCTACAATACCAAACAAAAAAACAATGAAACATTCATGATATTCCTTCAATGTTGGCGACGCATGGTATCACGATATCCTCGAGATATTCCTGAAAAGGAGAAAATGGAAATCTTCATCGATAACTTGAATGGTGAAATGAGTTACAGACTCAAACTTCAATGCATACCATCTTTCACCAAATTGATTGAAAATGGCATTCAAGTAGAGGAAGCTTGTGTCAAAAAGGGAACACTCAATTTTTACAAGGAAGGAACCAACTCATCAAACTACAATAATCAGAACAACACCAACCTTGACAAATCTCGATTTTGGATTCGAAACAAAAATGAAGGCAATAATGAATCATATGATCCCAAATCTAAGCAACTAGTGCTTGCATTATCCGGAAATCCTCGAAATACAAAACATCCTAAAAAATGCTACTCCCAGTGCTAACACATATGCACCAAATACTGATCAAGGACAACTCAACACAAACAACGCCAACAATACTCAAAACAAAAACATGAACCCAGGACCTAACAACAATTCACGCAACAATACCAACAATTTCCAAAAGCGTATCTTCACACCACTAGGACAATCATTAGAATCAGCATTCAGAGAACTTTTGGCAAACAAAATTCTTTCTTTGCCTCCAATCAGCAACTATGAACCCCCAATCAAACCACCTTGGTGGAATGATTCACACTATTGTGATTTCCATCGCAACAAGGGTCATAGAACAAATGAGTGCATGAGATTGAAACACATAGTACAGGACATGATTGATCGAGGAGACTTAACGGTGGATGGTCTCAAAACAAATGGTGATCACGGAGCTTTCAAAAATCCTCTCCCAAATTATAACAAAGATGGAGCATCAACCTCAGATGATACACACGGATCTCGTATCAATCATATCTACAACAACACCATCAACCACATATCAGCTGAGGATCATCAAGTCAATGTCATCACCATTCGAGATCGGTATGATCATGAATCTGTCAATGT
Source organism: Cryptomeria japonica (assembly GCF_030272615.1). NCBI lineage: Eukaryota > Viridiplantae > Streptophyta > Pinopsida > Cupressales > Cupressaceae > Cryptomeria > Cryptomeria japonica. The sequence goes on from NC_081405.1 coordinate 232,275,013, forward strand.
AACAACCCGCACTCAGAAATATGTCTTGAAAGGACATACTGCACCTACAATTACCACACCAAAAATCCAATATGACTTGGTTAGTCAACTACACAAGACTCCAGCTCAGATTTCTATACTAGAATTGTTGAAACTATCACCAAAGCACAAAGACATATTGGAGAAAGCGCTATTGGAAACAAATGTACCTCAAAATTTGGATACAGACAGATTTCAAGCCATGGTCGCCCATATGACAGGACCTCATAACCTCACCTTCTCAGAGCATGATAATACTTCCTTGAGTCATCCGCATAATACTCCTCTCCATATTGAAGTCATTGTTTGCAAACACCAAGTAAAAAGAGTCTTAATAGATGGAGGAGCCAGACTTAATATATGTACTTTAAAGCTTATTCATGCACTAGGCTTCTCAGAAGAATCTATTGATCCTTGCAAAAAGATTACCATAAAAGCATATGATGATGAGGAAAGGTCCTCTAAAGGAACTGTGATAATACCTATTTAAGTGGGACCAGTACAAAAAGATACTGTATGTCAAGTCTTAGACATAGATCTAACCTACAATATTTTGTTAGGACGACCCTAGATACATGAAATGCAAGTAGTACCTTCTACGTATCACCAATGTGTCAAATTTCCTTATGATGGATAAGAAATTTTCATATCAGTAGATCATAATCCATTTCAACATTGCAACGCAATGGGGGCAGCTCAAGATAGTTTGGTTCCTCATAATAGAGAAAAATAACGATCCTTGACATCAGATCTACAACCAGCAAAACCCAACTCCTTGTTTGAAGACTTCAAGAAGAAGATGCAAATCAAAGACCAGGGCATGGGAGAATACTCTTTGGAGCCTTTATGTTTGGCCAAATTGCCAACATCACCTAGATCACATGGTTTGCCTACTACATCAACACATCTGGCCCCTCAGCCCATCACTAAATTTGATGGTACCTTCATCCAATTGGGTACTCTAGCACATGAATCAGAAGACAAGGACATTCTTAGCTGGTTATACAAAGATGAGGAAGAAGATAATAGAGCAGCCGCTCTGGACATTGTTCTACCAACACACTTGTATGGAAAAGGATACTTAATCATGAAGCAAATGGGATATGACGGAAAAGGACCTATTGGGAAGCGCAAAGAAGGAGTCACTGAACCTATAGATCTTCCTTCACAACCTAGTAAAAACAAAGAAGGATTGGGATCTAAACTCACGTTCCTATTGAAATGACCACCACACACAACTGCAAAACCTTAATGGAAGGTAAAGAAGAAGTACAACGAACAATCCTGGCAGGAAGCGCTCTTTGAATCAACAAAAACAATCCACAAGGCACGAGAACGTCAAGATCAGAAGTTGCATCAGGGAAAGCTTCTAAGTCATAAGAAGGCCATATCTACAGCAGTAGCTCATATTCAAACACCTATGTCTCAAGAACAAATCATGTCATCTCCAGATACCCTCATTCCTCCCCGAGGAAGCACAATCTATGAACAAATCTAGCAAGTGGAAGACGGATCGGATACAGAATCAACACAAAATATCAAAATAGTATCCATCATCACAAATTTGTTTTCACCATACAACATACCTGTTTGCAGCACAAATAGAATTTGGGATGATGCCTATGAGATAGATTCCAATGAATATGAATGGGGTACCTGCTCCAATGCTACTTCAAATATCCTGGATGATACTGATTCCATATCCCTTTCTCAAGAAGAACATAACGCAGAAAATAGACCTCTTGAATTTGGACCACAAAATATCTATGACGCCAAGGAAAGTGAACAGAAACATTACGAACAAGTCTATATGGAAGATGATACCATCGAAGACCTCGATGAAACCCTGGGCTACTTTAAAACCCAGAACCATCATAATGAAAACTCTATCCTCACACTTACAGTCGCCGAACTTGATCCACCCAACGATTCCCTACCACTTGTCTTTCCTGACCTCATTGACTGGGATGAACCTGAAACCCATGATATACCAATTTTCCCAGATGATGCATCTATTATCCATTACCTATGTACTGCAAATCCCAAAACAGGCTCTACCGGTGAACAAAATAATGATGTTTGTCAGTCAGAGAGTGCCAAGTCTCTCAGTCACAAAAATACATCAAATAAAGGATTTGATGTTGAAAACCAGTCAATGGCAGCTCTAGATCACAAAACAGTAAAAATAAAGGACGCATCTGAAGGTGAAAACCTTTTTAAGGCACCTGATGATGGGAGACTTGACACTCTTCCTAAACATTTTCATGAGCAATCACCCATATTGATTGAGCCCACTCAATAAATCAACATTGGTACCACAGAAGCAACCAGAAACATACACCTTGCAAAATCTCTGACAGAGGAAGAAAGATCGGCATTCATCATCTTCTTTAAAAGATAGCAAATTAATTTTGCTTGGTCATACGTTGATATGCCCGGAGTCGATCCACACTTAATCATGCATCACTTGTCCATTTCTACAGGAGTCAAGCCAGTCAAGCAAAAGCAACAAAAGATGAATCTACAGGTGGCACTCATGGTCAAAACTGAACTAAAGAAACTATTAGATGTCGGATTCATCCGACCCATTGACTATGCAGAATGGATTTCCAACATCATTCCAGTGTCAAAACTAGATGGTAGTATCAGAATATTTATTGACTTTAGGGACATCAACAAAGCTTGTCCAAAAGATGACTTTCCTCTACCCAGTATCGATATAATTGTAGATCTCACAGCAGGCCATGCGATGCTCTCACTAATGGAGGGTTTCTCAGGCTATAATCAAATCAAAATAGCTCCTGAAGATCAAGACAAAACAGCGTTCACCTGTCCTTGGGGAACATACTGTTGGAATGTTATGCCTTTTGGCTTAAAGAATGCAGGAGCCACTTATCAAAGAGCAATGACAACAATATTCCATGATATGATGCACACATTTATGGAAGACTATGTGGATGATTTACTAGCTAAATCCTTCACCAAAGCTGAACATCTCGGTATCCTAACAAAGATCTTTGCTCGATTGCAGAAATTCCAAGTTAGGTTCAACCCTAAGAAGTGTGTCTTCGGGGTTACATCAGGCAAGTTACTGGGCTACATAGTCTCAACTAAAGGTATTGAAGTTGATCCAGCAAAGGTACAAGCTATTATGGACATGCCACCACCAAAGAATATCAGTCAACTCAGATCTCTACAGGGATGCCTTCAATCAATCAGGTGATTCATCGCTCAACTAGCAGATAAAAGTCTGCCATTTAACCATTTGCTACACAAAAATGTACCGTTCAGGTGGGAGACTAAGTGTGCGGAATCTTTTTACCAAATCAAACAGTACCTGATGAACCCACCAGTTCTAGTTCCACCAGTCGCAGGAAAGTCTCTTATACTATATATCTCCACAATAGATATATCGTTGGGGGCACTATTGGCACAAGAAGATCAACAAGGAAAGGAACGAGCCATATATTACATCAGTCGGACATTGAATGGCTATGAACTCAACTATACATTCATTGAGAAAGCTTGCCTAATAGTGGTCTTTGCATCTCAGAAGTTCCGACATTATATGCTAGCACACACCATTAAGCTAGTAGCTAAAATTGATCCTCTCAAGTATCTACTCAGCAAGGCAGCTCTCATAGGACAATTGGCTAAATGGGTCATGATTGTTAGTGAATTTGACATCTAGTACACAGAAAGATGAGCCATCAAAGGACAAGCAATTGCAGATCAGTTGGCTGAAGCACCGCTACCAGGAAAACAAACCATGGAGATTGAATTTCCAGATAGGGACGTTCTTGCTCTTTCTTCCCAACAATGGACCCTATACTTTGATGGATCCTATACACAACATGGTTCAGGGGCCGGCATTCTATTCATCACTCCTGAAGGACACACTATTCCAAGATCATATAGGCTTATGTTTCCATGCACAAATAATGTGGCGGAATATGAGGCATTAGTTATAGGCATCAAAATGGCTATCGAATGGAAAATCACAGAGTTAAAATTCTATGGAGACTCACAACTAGTTGTTAATCAAATCAACTCCAACTATCAGACAAAGGATGACAAGCTACTACCCTACAAACGGATGGTGGATGACTTCAAATAGTATTTTGTGCACATCACCTTCGAACAAATACCAAGATTGAACAACAAAGCAGCCGATGCAATGGCTACTATCGCTTCACTACTATAGATTCCAGAGCAATAGAGTCGTTATGAGTTCCTGGTAGAGAAACTGTTCTCCCCCGCCTATGACCACTCTGAATCCTCGGTTATCTATGCCTTGACTAGTTTAGATTCTCTGTTATATGGACCAATGTACGACTACCTCAAACACAATATCTTACCAATTGACCAATCCCGTAACCAAAAATGTAACTTTATCCGACAAGATGCCCGTTATACCCTTACCGCTGATACTTTATATCGTCGAGGTCTAGATGGTACTCTTCTTTGTTGCCTTGATCGTAATGATTCTGATTCTGCTTTACATGAGCTTCATGAAGGTATTTGTGGCACACATTCAAGTGGCACTACTCTTGCTAAAAAGCTTCTATGAATGGGATACTATTGGCCTACAATGGAGAAGGACTCATATCATTTCATCAAGAAATGTCCTAAATGCTAGATCCATGGCAATCTGATACATGCACCAGCACAGGAACTGCAGCCATTTACAACATCCTGGCCCTTTTGTCAGTGGGGACTAGATTTAGTTGGCAAAATTCATCCTTCATCTTCAAATGGACACAAGTTCATTATAACTGCAACAGAATACTTTACTAAATGGATTGAAGTAGTTCCCATGACCACAGTGACTGGGAAACAAATTGCCTCTTTTATCCTAAATTATCTAATCTATAGATATGGTATTCCAAGTTCAATCGTCACAGATAATGGGCGACCTTTCAAAAACCAAGATGTACAGGAACTATGTGAAAAATTCAAAATCCAACATCGGTTTTCTACACCATACTACCCATAGGGCAATGGCCAAGTAGAAGCATCTAATAAGACAATCTTGAAAATCCTAAAGAAAACTGTGAATGATGCAAGCAAAGATTGGTACGTACAACTCAATCCAACACTTTGGGCATATAGGATCAGCATCCGCACACCTACAGGAGCAACACCATACTCATTGGTATATGGATCAGAGGCCATTTTACCCTTGGAGGTAGAAATTCCATCTCTCAGAGTCTCTTTGAAAGGTTTAATCCCAGATGAAAAATATTGAGTTAACCGACTGCAAGAACTGGAACTATTAGATGAAAGACACCAACATGCTTATACTCACCTCAAAGCATATCAGCAACACATGTGCCGAAGCTACAATCACAAGGTCATTCCCAGAAACTTCAAAGTTGGTGACCTAGTCCTTAAAGAAAATCCAAGAAATCAGTAAGATAGAGAAAATAAAGGGAAATTTGAACCTAACTAGTTGGGTCCCTATGTCATCATATCAGCCTATGGATTAGGTGCCTATCAGCTTACAACTTCAGAAGGAGATGTGCTCGATGACCCAACTAACAGCATTCATCTGAAAAAGTACTATACTTGAATAAGCCTAGTGCACGGAAAAAGCCGAAAACAATAAAAAAAATAAAAAAATCCAGAAAAAGCAAAAACAAAGTACAATAAAAACAAATGGTGAAAACCTGGTAAACAGGCACTCTTGTGAAAGAATGGCTCCTCTATCTATCTCCATGCCATTTTATCCATCAAACCGTTATCGGCCATCACCCGACACTTAGCATATATCCATTCAGGACATACTTAGCGTAGTCACTATCCTGAATCCTTAGTCTTTTGTCTAGGAGGTGATCACTTGTACTGTGTGAATCTTTGCCTCGAGATGTGATACATCAAATATCACTGAAGGCTTGATTCCACTTCACGCATACAAATGATTTAATCTTGTCTATTTACGCAATACGCACTCAGGTCGTCCTGGTTCAATTATACCTTAACGCTTGTGCTATCTTGCAAAATCAAACATCATGTAAATTTTTCTCAGGTCATCATGGTTCAATTATACCATTATGCTTGTATAAATTTTCAACATATCCTAAACAAATCAATGCTCAATGATGACACTTACAAAGAAAGCAAATAACATATGGTTGTATTGGGATGGCAAAATGCAAAATGGGGATGCTCCAAAAATAATTAGTTGCATATCATTTTCCAGTTAGTTGCATATCATTTTACAATTAGTTACATATCATTTTGCACTTAAATGCATATCATAATCATACATCTCATTTTCAAGATACATCTCACAGCATATCAAATCATACATCTCATTTTCAAGATAAATCCAAAGCATACATCCTGCATCATACATTTAAGCACTACATCATCATAAAGTAATGAAATATCCCACATAACATGCATCCATATAAACACATCACATGATCAAAGCAAATGGTGCCATTTATATATCTCAAAAATGATCCAAATGTACAAAATGTGTCACAACACTGTGTCCAGTACAAAGAATACAATGCTCAAAAATACAACAAAGACCATGTCTCTCAAGTATGACTATCCCTTGATGGAGATGGTCTCGCTCCAGATGCACCCGCCCCTGGATCCCTAGGAGGGTCCTGTCTTGGTGGCCCTGTGACACCACGACTCTCAGATCACGACCTAGTATCTCGAGATCGGCTAGATCTTGACTATGCAAAACTCTGTACTCGGCGATCCCTAGGTACTGCAGCCTCATAGTGCCACCTATAATACTCTGCCTCCTAAGCTCTCAACACCAACTCTCTCAGGGTGTCTCTCATCGGACCACCTGCTGCTGCTCTCTGCATACTCGACACCACCTCCTCCGCTCGTCCCCTCCGCTCTATCTTGGTATCTCACTCAGTGGTCAACTGAGAAATCTACCGCTGATAGGTCAAAATCTATGCCTGCAGGTGCTGAATAGTAATATGCAGGGTCCGCATCTGAGCATCCTCCATGTGACCCAGGATCCAAACCCGTAGTGGTACTTGTGCTGGAGGATCCCCTCCCACTCGGCCTGTCCTCAGTGTTGGAGGTGGGAGTACATCTGTCCTCCTCCTCTGAACTGGTCACCCCGCCTCCTCTGTACCCCCCACTGCAGCTAACACCTCCCCCACTCTCCCCTCTCCACCAGCTCCAATCGCTACTCCACCTCTCCCCCTATCTATCACCGCCTGCCTCACCGCTCTATCCACACCCCTATCTCCTCTCCTAGCTCTCCCTCCCCATCTCCCTCTAGCTCCTCTCCCTCGTCCATCTCCTCCATCATCTCCATCATCTCCATCATCTCCCGCATCTCCCTCCTCCTCATCAGAATCAAAGGCTGGCCTCATCTCCTCATGATCAGATATCCTGGCCACCGCCCGCGCCACAAACAATCGGGTGAACTCATCCATCATACCCGCATCCTAAATCTCAGGGGCATAATCCCATATCTGCCTAGCCAACCCTACAAACTAATCTATTGCCACTGCACTATCAATGGTCACCCCCCCAATCCGCTACATCCTACTGCTGTCGTGCATATAGGCACGCTCCCTGTGCAATACCCTGCTGGTGCCCAAACTACCTCAAAACTCGGGTCACCAGAAATCTCTCAATCACAAACGGGGTCCTCCCAATCAGGTACCTGGTCATGAATACAAAGGGCATCTCCAACCCATCCTCGGCCCACACCTCACATCCTGTGTACGGTCGCCACGTGACCGTATCTATATCATCCAGTGCTCTAGTTTGCCCAGCTTGCACTGGAACCCCTGTATTCGTATGCATATGCGCACCCCACCGGCCTATCCTTGTCTGCTAGTGGCCTCGCTGCTGGAATATGCTCCCAGCACCATACCTGTAATAGTGTCACGCCAACTGACAAACTGTTGTAACCGAGGTATACTACCTCATGCAAACCCCTGTATAGATGGGCCAGCATAGCTAATCCCCATGCAAACCTCCTGCCTTGTGTGACCATCTCCTCCAAAACTAGCCCCCATCCCACAAAGAATCCCTTTGACCTACGATCAAGACAAAGGAATCCACCAATAAATCCTGCTAGTACAGATGGCAGTGGCGCATAATCCAAGTCCAAAAACTCCTGCCATGGGATCTCATAGCCACAAACTGTATCATCCTGAAATATGTGGTGCAGTGCCTCTGTCCCACCCTCCTCTGATTGCTCGTATGGTAGTAATGCACCTACTACCAAAATCTGCAAAATCCTATAACAGTCCTTAGGGGTGACTATCATCTCTCCCGTCGCAAAGTGGAAGGTGTTCGTATCACTGTGCCACCTCTCAGCCAGTGCTGTCAATAGCCCCTAATTCACAGTGAACCGAGGCATATCCAAAAGAGAGGTCAACCCACATCTCTCGATAATATCAAGATCAGCCTGCAACAACCGCGGTATCAATGTCCACGGTCTGAGAAATCTCTCTCGTGACTGGACCACACCCAATCGCTCCTGTCAAACAAATAAAACAAGTCCAATATCAGTTTTCACATCAAAACAACGATATCAAAATCAAACTTACATCAACAACATGAAACAAATTTGCTCATCTACATCAAGTTCAAAATCCTATCATTTCATATCAACTTGTAAAACAACTCAAGTTCTCAAAAACCATATCAAAACTTGTAAAACAACTCAAGTCTCCAAAATCACAGAAACTTGTAAAACAACTCAAGTTTCCCACCTATATCAGCTTGTAACACAGCTCAAGTTTCCAACCCATATCAGCTTGTAATACACCTCAGGCTTCACACATCAAACTTGACATAGAACATGCAAATAAATCATGTTTTGATCAAAACAACACATTGATATCTACATAACTTGAAATATCTCACATCAAAATAAGTTATACCGACACTCATATTGGACAACTACATAAAATCATGACAGCACAACACAAAACATATTTACAAATCGGCTCATCTCGCAAAAATTTTTCATATGCGCTAAAACAGATACCCAATGCGCTAAAATCCCTCCACGCGCTAGGCTGTCTCTCTTATGCGCTAATCTATTTTCCCTATGCGCTAGACTGACTCGACATGCTAAATCTTTCCCCCCATGCGCCACCTAACCTACCCTATGCGCTAGACCGACTCTACGTGCTAAACTACACCTCCTAGGCGCTACCTGTTTGCTCCTATGCACTAGGTCAACCCTACACGCTAAACCCCCTTACATATGTGAACCCCTATGCGCTAGGTCTACCCTACGTGCTAACTTGCCGACCTAATGTGCTACCCGACAATCCCTATGCGCTATTCCATATCTATGCACTAACTTATCTGACAATCCCTATGCGCTATTCCATATCTATGCACTAACTTATCTGACAATCCCTATGTGCTATTCCATATCTATGCACTAACTTATATTTCCTATGCGCTACCCTTTTCATTTCGGACGCAACCCCTAATATGCAGCTTGATGCACTACTTCAAACTTCATATGCACTAATTAACACCCTAGACGCACTAAACCGTAAAACTCAAACTTTGAAAATCAAAAAATGACTAAAAATGATCAAATGAAAAGTCAAAAGAGGGTCAAAAATGTTGACTTACTGGTGGTCCACGTGCTGCAGGTCTCCGGTACCTCTGAACGCACTTGAAACGGTGTCTATGATAGGGAATAGGCATTTTCTCTGCAGAGTAAATTCTCTTTCTCCAAAGTCAACAAAGCACAAATGAACCTAATTCAAGCTCTTTTCCCCTTTTATAGGAGGAAAATGAAATTAGGGTTAGCCAACTGGACCTGTAATATGGTTGCGGTCTCCCCTATAGCATAACATTTGTAACTTATCAGGAGATGAATCAATTTACCCACATTTCACATGCCTAAAATCATACACATCATACGAATCTCATCACATTAAATCAAAAAAATTTCAAAAAAAAATTAAAAAAAATTGATTCATCTCCCAAGGGGGCATCACACATCGAATCTGGGGCATCACACATCGAATCTAGGGCATGAATTGCAAATCAAAGAGCGACACAACAAAAATTGCATTTGATCATAAAATCACAAAAACACATCATTTTCTTTGAAATAACATGTGCACACACGTCACTTCAAAGAGGGGCAAAATGTAGACTAATAAAAATGACCATATTCCTAAATGAATATTTTATGTTCATTTCTCTATTTAATTAAATCCAATTTAATTAAATTATCCACATTCTTCTATTTTATTAAGTAAATTACTCAATTTATTTAAATAAAATTCACTATACCATTTAATGAATAAATCATTTTTATTCAATTAAATCCCCCATAGCCACTTTTAATTAAATTCAAATTTAATTAAATAGTTATCCTAAATTGAATAAATCTAATTTATTTAATTTCCCCAAATTGCAACCAAATTGAATTAAATTACTTTATTTCAATTAAATCCTATTATCCCTCTATCCACTTGCAAAATCCCAAACCCCTTTCTAATCCCTTCTAGAATCTTCTAATCGCTTCTAATTAACCTAACCCCTCCTCTAAACTTTGTCACATCCCTAAGCAAAGGGAGGTCACTTCTCAAACCTCAAAGTCTTTGATAACCATTAAAGGTTTCAAACTCCCAACCACTTAATTCCTCAAAGTCTCCAATAACCATTAAAGGCTCTCAACCTTCAACCACTTAATCTCCAAAGTCTCCAATAACCATTAATGGTTAACTCAAACCCTCTTACATGGTTAATGAACTTGTTTTAACTCAACCTTCACCCAACCCAAGGGTCTCATTAGACCTTTAATGCTTTGACCATGATTATTTCTTAATCATTTGCACAAAGGTTTATCCTTGGATTAAATCTTAATCCATTGGGTAAACCTAACTTAAGCTTAACCCTTATCTCTAGATAACCCTAAGGTCTTCTCAGGCATTTAATGCCTCCAACCCCTTCTCTCAACCCAACCCTATGTTGACACTTGTCACCATTTCATTGGTGCCAATTACAAACATGGATCCCCAACTTTCAAACTCAACCCTTGATTGAATCTTTCAATCCTGGCCATCCATTACCTTATTTTGGCTATAAATAGATCTCTCATTCCTCCATTCTAACAATCCTCCAAGTTTGTATTATCACACTTATGCTCAAATACATTCAAGCTCACATATCATTTTATGCTCATCATTTAGCCTCTCTTTGCAATAGAATTTAGTCTAAATATGCATGTTTAGAATACTTTCTTTATCATTTAGCTCAATCATAGACTAAATATATTATGTTATGATAGTATTCATACTAACCTTGTCATCTTATCATCTAGTTTATTGCATTTCTAGAATCAGGCATAGCTTAGAATACATCTCATTCTAAAATCAATCAAAGCATCCCTCGTTCTCACATTTGCCATCCCTAAACCATTTTGTTCAGTGATCTAAGAGCAAAAACATTGGTTTGAGGGACATTGTGAGATAGAGAACCATGGGACCCACCTTGGGAAGCTGAGTAACACATCGTTACTCCATAGCTTGCATCAAGAAGTCCTGTGTGTGTGTGTGGACAAGTCATTTAATAATATTTTCACATATTAAGTTTTATCAACCCACTTTTCCCGCATACACAAGTATCTCGAGATATCAAAAGCTGATATCACCTCATTGTTTATGAATCCCCACACTAGTCAACCCATAGACCCCCAAAAAATAAAACTTTCTATTAAATGGTGCACAAATGATGGTATTGTGAAAAAAATTTGGGATTGTTGGTGGATGGTTTTTGACAAACCACCCAACAACAATCTTGATGTCCCCTTCTACTTCATAAAAAAATTGTATGTTGAGTTTGTTTTACACAAACATGTGAACTACTTTGACATCCAACCTTTCCAAGGTGTGGGTTTAGGTATGCCCCAAAATAGACCTAGGGTAGTCAGAGTAGTCCAGGCCCCATATGTCTCCCCTCCTCTTGTTGATCCCCCACCTCTAGTGCAGCATCCAGATATCATTTGTGAGGCAACTTCATGGATGATATCGTCTATTCATTCTTTGAGTAGCCTTTTGGTTTCTCAGGTTGGGTCAGTAGCTCAGCCTACTTTTGATGGTAGTTGTGCATCTGGTGGCCCTGACACATCATCCTTGGCTCCACACATATGCATGCCCCATAGTTGTGTCATGTGTGGGCACGTATGCTTGGGTCTAGTTGGACAACCTATTGATCCTCCTGCGGACAGTGCAGATTATGAGGTGCATAAGATGCATGATGCACCAGATATTACGATACAAACTAGAGGATACCTTGGGGAGTCCTCACATGCTAGAGGTGAGGAGGCACCATCATCATACATTGATGATGTAGTGGTAAGATTTGTATTTTCATAGTTCATGCTATATTTTAAATGAATATTTATAATCTAGATAATATTAAGTACTTACACAGTCTATGTAATAGTTGATGACCAAGGAGGAGTTGAGACAGATTCAGGAGGGCACCTTGTCAACCATTTCATTTGGCTTTGATAGCTTGATGGTACATATATTATTGCATCTATTCATTTGTATTTTATTGTACATACATGCTCATCATTTATATTGGTATTAATTAGATTATGTAGTAACTTGCATGTATATCTTATTTTACTCTTGTAGGGCACAAGCAACATGAGTGTGGGGCAGTGTGATTTAGGATCTGGTAGTGCAGTTGGAGACAAGGGAAAGGTAATTGAATGCAAATATGATTGAATAAATAGTTTAAATAACATATAGTGATTATACATGTCTACACATAGATTGATAGTTTCATATACTTGTTGTTTATATGTACAAAGAATTCTTGGCTTCACATCCTTGATGACTACACCTAGTATACCTGAAGATGAAGAAGAAGAGATGCCTCAAATAGATGTGTGTTTATTTTATTTTGTGTTTAGTAGATATAATTTGTTATTATCAGTGACAATTATATGCTAACTTGTATCAATGTCATGTTTCTGAACATATGTAGGTTGTGTATGAAAATATTGAAAACATACCTCCTCTACCGAAGAGAAAATGTGGAAATGAGGTAAACATGAATAGTTCAATTATAGTTCATTTTTATGTTAACTTTTTGAATGTGAATTATATAATATAACTAATATTAATCATGCTTTGTTTGTCTTGTGCAGGATCCTTCAGAGCCGAGTAGTGCAGTGAAGAGGATCGATTTTGATGATCCATCAACAACTTAGGATGTTATAGATAGTTTTGTGATGCTTACATGTCTAGTTGGCATGTATATTTTGTATATGGACATACATTCACGTATTTAGACATACATTTTGTTTGAGTTGGCATTTATGCCATATTTGTGTATGGACATACATTTATAATCATTTGACATTTTTATATATACAGAAGTTGATATTCGATCATATAAATTGTTGCTCATCTGTGCATGGTGTTATCATGGAAATCTTTAATCTTCATTCCAATAATTGACAATGGTTAATAATGGTTATTTAATGAGCAATACAATTCATTTCATTTCATCGTAAGTGTTGTTTTTACAATGAACAATACAATTCATTTAATGAACAATACAATACAATTCATTTAATGAACAATACTTGATACAATTCATTATTACCCTATGCATGGTCCTATTTTTCCCCGCCACTCGGTCGAATGCTCGGGGTCATACCCTACCGATGTTGTCCCTTGAGCGTCCTAAGTGCTAAAATTGTCAAACTTTGATGGGCCCTAACTTAGAATCCATGGCATCTGCCAATGATCGGTTTGAACCTATGGGGCCACGAGAGGGGTCCCTACAAAAGTGTATCTCAGTTTTTCAAGTTTCCCTATGGTTTTATTAGGGCAGCAATTTTTCGGTTGGCGAAAAAATCATCAGTCTCATTCATTCGAATGTTGTCTTGTGGCCAATTTCTCGTTCAGCTCATCATGAAGATGAACCATCAGCTCTAACATGTCCAGTTAGGAATTATTACCTTATGCATGCTCCTATTTTTTCCCCCAACTCGTTCAAACACTCACAGTCATACCCTACCGGCGTCGTCCCTTGAGCGCCCTAAGTGCTAAAAATTGTCAAACTTTGATGGGCCCTAGCTCAGAATTCATGGCACTTGTGAACAATCCATTTGAACCTATGGGGCAATGAGAGGGTTTTGTACAAAATCCTATCTCAATTTTTTAAGTTCCCCTACGATTTTATTAGGGCAGCAATTTTTTGATTGGTGAAAAAATTGTCAGTCTCATTCATTCGAATGTTGTCTCGTGGCCAATTTCTCGTTCTCCTCATCGTGATGATGAACCATTGAATCTAACATGTCTAGTTAGGTATTATTACCCTATGCATGCTCCTATTTTGCCCCGCCACTCGGTCGAACGCTCGGGGTCATACCCTACTGGCGTCGTCCCTTGAGCGCCCTAAGTGCTAAAAATTATCAAACTTTGATAGGCCCTAACTCAAAATATGTGGCACTTGTGAATAATCTGTTTGAACCTATGGGGCCATGAGAGGGGTCCCTACAAAAGCCTATCTCATTTTTTCAAGTTTCCCTATGGTTTTATTAAGGCAGCAATTTTTTGGTTGGCAAAAAAATCATCAGTCTCATTCATTTGAATTGTCATCTCATGGCCAATTTCTCGTTTAGCATGTCATGATGACAAAATGTCAGCTCCAACATGTCTAGTTAGGCATTATTACCCTATGCATGCTCCTATTTCTCCACCCCGCCACTTGATTGAATGCTCGGGGTCATGCCCTACCGACGTTGTCCCTTGAGTGCCCTAAGTGCTAAAAATTGTCAAACATCGATAGGCCCTAAGTCAAAATCAGTGGCACCTACGAATGATCTATCTAAACCTACAGGGCCACAAGAGGGGTCCCTACAAAAGCCTATCTTAGTTTTTCAATTTTCCCTATGGTTTTATTAGGGCACCAATTTTTTGGTTGGCAAAAAATTCATCAGTCTCATTCAATCAAATGTTGTCGCATGGCCAATTTCTTGTTCTTCTCATCATGATGATGAAATTTCGACTCTGACATGTCTAGTTAGGCATTATTACCCTATGCATGCTCCTATTTTTCCCCCCACTCTGTCGAACGCATGAGATCATACCCTATTGACGTCGTCCCTTGAGCGCCCTAAGTGCTAAAATTGTCAAACTTTGGCGGGCCCTAACTCAGAATCCGTGGCACCTGCAAATGATCCATTTGAACCTACAAGGCCATGGGAGGGGTTGCTACAAAATCCTATCTCGATTTTCCAATTTTCCCTATGGTTTTATTAGGGCAGCAATTTTTTGGTTGGCAAAAAAATCGCCAGTCTCATTCAATCGAATGTTGTCCATGACCAATTTCTCATTCTGCTCGTCGTGATGACGAACCGTCAACTCTGATATGTCTAGTAAGGCATTATTACCCTATGCATGCTCCTATTTCCCCCCCCCCCACTCAGTCGAATGCATAGGGTCATACCCTACCGGCATCATCCCTTGAGCGCCCTAAGTGCTAAAAATTGTTGAACTTTGATGGGCCCTAACTCGCAATTTGTGGCACCTGCAAATGATCTGTTTGAACCTACAGGACCACGAGAGTGGTCCCTAAAAAATCTTATCTCAGAATCCATGGCCCTAACTTGTCATATGAAAAATATAGATAAACAAGCATTACACTGTAGACACATAATGATCATTAATATTTCCATGTAACTAAACCAGTTTGCTCATGGACATTGTATATCATCATAAAAAAGTTACGTCAATTCACATCCATATATAAATACAACATCCCACTTCATCTACATTAGACATCCTCATGTCCTAAGAGAAAATCTTACATACAAAAATGCTACATATAAATGAAGACCAAAAATAAGTAACCCTTTTATGCAGAATGAATGTGCTACAAGAAACAAATTATAACACTTAATACAAATTAGTTTGTCAAATTATAAATAGATCATTTGAAACATTTTTAAGATGTACAAGATTCTATAATTATGAAAATTACCAGTTTCTCTGCAAAGTATACAAGCATAACTTTGGAGAAACATGTATGTTGATTAAAGCCCTTCTCACTGCATTTCTTTGCATGGTTGAAGATGATGGTAGATATGGTCATTTCTAAATAGAAATACATTCACTTGACTTAATGTTTATGCACAAAATTTAATCTCATTAATGCACAAAGGAGTATGTATGATCACCAAGAGAGGGTTTTGTCAACGGCGAATGATCTAGCATGAACCTGTTTTTTTAAGAATTGTTAGTCTACACATAAAATGCATGGATGAACATAAAGGCTTTATGATAATCACTTCAACTAAAATGCATGATAATAAATGAAAAGGTGGGATTATATACCATAAAAATATGTCCCTTCGAATTATATCAACATACCCACTATGTTGACGCAAAAATCATAATGTGATACTGTTGTATATCATCAAAAAAGACATGCATGAGCGTAAAAGTTTTGCGATAATTATATCATCAAAAATTATCAAATAGTGTTCTCTAATAACAAAAATTGTAAAGCTCATCAAATGCATGATAATAAGTCATGTTGCAAAAATACGTCCCTTCCAATTATATCGAGTATACCCACTATGTGCATGCAAAAACCATGTTGCCAAAAAAAAATGTTCATCAATAGACTTGCATTTTGAACACATCCTTAATATACACGTAAAAAACTTGAACATTAAGGTTTAATGATTATTATTTGAAATGAAATGCATGATAAAAAAAATAAGGCACCATTAAAGACCTACTACTCAAGTATGCCTGGAGGGTCATCTCTTTGCTTAAGAGTATCCAGTATTGCTTCATGATCAACAATATTCACTATCCATAGCTCTTTGGTCTTTGGTTTTTCTTGATGCTTCAACAACTTGACATTTGTAGCTATAATAAGGTGTGAATATATTATAATGGTTTTGTGTCTCTCATAGTATTCAAATGCAGGCATGACATTCTTTCTAATCATGTATGTTTACAACCAAGTTCCCACAACAACAACTAAACCTGTAGGATATGTGAACCCGTTATCATCTATCACTGGCTATGTTAGCTTTTCTTTTCCCTGTACACATTGTACCAACCAATATTCTAATCTCTCTTCATTCCCTTGCGGTGCAACAACTACAAAAACATGTCCTGGCTATACAAGATCTGATAGATGGTCATACTCAAGTGAACTTTACATGTCATCATTTGACAAGGATATTGTTTGAGATAAAGGAGTTAGATATTGGGGAACCCATGTATAAACCCACTCACTTGACTCACATTAATCCCCATCACACCGAACACAACTCTAACAAAACCAAGCCAATGCTCATGTCCAAATGGTCCATGTACTTGCATTTGAGCTGAGAAATGAATGCATCGTTGAAGACTCTTTAATTGTTTGACAATCCAATCTATCTCCCACTATGCCCTCCTCAACCAACTAAAAGAATCTGGTCAATGCTGAATCAAGAGTACCTCCATGTGACAATGTTGAACTATACCAATCAACAATAGAATGTGCATCAGAGAAATTTGCACCTAAAATCCTCAATTGCTCCTTAATTAGAGCTCTCTTCAAACATGCACCTACTCCATCATGCTCCCCCTTCCCATGCCCTGCCTCAAAAAAACACCAAATATAAGGTATATGCCTCTCTACATGCATTCTACTCAACCAATAAAACATACAGGCATTCTTGAATTGACCCGTATAGTTATCTGACCATATGATATGTCAATCAATTGTAATATCTTTCTCATGCAAGAACTCAAAAAAATTCTCAAAAGAATGTTGCACATACTCCGAGGAGTGTGATCTATCATCACTCATATAAAAATTATACTCCCTGATTATCTTCCTATCCTCTTCTGTACTATCAGGAGCATGTCTATATGTAATGTGAACAAAAATAGCAATCTGGATTGAATTGTAGTCCTAAGACTGTACCTCATTTTGTGGTTGCAATGTATAGTTCTCTGTAAAATCAACCACTGACACAATAGTGCCAATCGAGAAAGAGTTCTTACACATCCCAAACTATTGATCCAACCACTGAGACCTATGTGTGTGTCTTGCATACTTGTAGAAAAGATTTTCCTTAAAATCCAAAATAAAATCAGCAATACTCACTTCTCTTGAGACTAATTCGTATCTAGAACCTTCACCTCCACTCTTCAAAGTATATTTCACTATCTCATATCTTTTTTTCTCAACATAATTCTTTCCAAACTCGTGTTTGCTACCCTCATGAAAACATGAAACAAAATTTGACAACCCACCACATTCTGAGCACTTCTCATTCAAACAATCATTTCTATAGAAATAGAAGCCATCATCTCTAGGGCATAAAAATAGATCTTGCAAGTCTCTTGATGATCTTGGAAATAGCATTGCACCACACTCCTACAACATCTCATTAGTATACATCGTAGAATGAATATGACATAAAATTTCATGGTACATTGAAAACTCCACATGGTACTTGCAACAACAAGTATTGTGAATCTTAAGAGGAACACAATAAAATGGTTTCAAAGATTCAAAGGCCCTTTGTGATATTTGCACAGTTGGATGTACTTCACACAAAAAAAAATTACAACATTATTTGGCTTGATTCAAAGAAATGTTTGGGATGCGGTGTGCGGTCTCAGATGCCGATTCTTAATTTCAAAACATCCTTTACATTGGGTGACACTCTAGAATTAGAGTGCCAAAATTGTTGAATCTCCTCCTTCACATTGCTAGTCAACTTTCTACCAACACGTGGAAGCCTCCCACCAAAAGTCCATGTATCTTGTTGAAGTGGATCGTCAAGTCTTTGTCTTGGTGCAAGTGCTCTATCCAAAGTTTTACGGTTTATGTTAAAATCAACACAAGTTTGTCTCATTTGATGAGCCTTCCTCAATTGATGGCTTACTAAGGAGGTTGTAATCACTCTTTGAGTGGCTCTCTTATCTCTTTCTTTGGTATTCTTTCCAATATAATTGAAAACGTCAAATAGATTTTTGGCAATAATAGAATTTCTCTCCATCTTCTTGTTCATATGAATCTTCATTTTGTTTAGCAATGGTCTCATCTTTATCATCTTTAGCAATTGAACAAAGAGTTGGTATTTCTTAGTCAATGTCTTATTGCTTAAATTTTGGTCAAAAGGTTGTGTATCCCACAACTGAATGGTTCTTGTTGACCTCTTGCCTTCAAGATTCACAATAATGTTCTCATCGATTTCAAATAACCATTTTCGGGTTCTTGAAGGTCTTGGATTTGGAATTTGTCTTTCATCCATGAGAGGGTCTTCATTTCTAGTGTTACATATGGTTCACTTGGTTGAGCAATTCCACCTTCAATGTCAAATTTTTCCACATTTTCACCTCCTATGTCAAAATTTTCCACATGTTGAGCATTTTCATTATCACTTTCAATATTTTCAACATTTTCAAAATTTTCACTTTCAAAATCTACATTTTCATTTTCAATAACTTGTGACACATTTTCAAATTCAATTTCTTCTTCACTTGAAGTAACATTAGAAATATTTAACATACCTTGTCTTCTCCTCCTATGACCTTCTCTATCTCTTTCTCTATACACTTAAATTTGGTCATTTGAAAGTTTTCTTTTGTATTTAGACTTCCGATGACTACTACTCCCCATTTACCTCCACAAAGATGCTCCTAAATGATTGACAATGTAAGATTTGACTTTAAGAATCTCCCAAAAGCACAAATTTGTCTCAAACTATCTGAAAACCTGTGATCGTCAACAAAAAATAGAATATGCAAACTATGGGCCATTGAAATCCACAAAATGGCCCACAAGGCTCTTTTTTATTTACAAAATCGGATATCTAATTTTAATGTATAAATTTGTGGTCCCAAAAATTTTTCCCATTGCCGCCTTTTTTTTATTGTTGCCACATTAATGGCAATGGCAGAAATCCAATATCTAATTTTTTATTGTTGCCACATTAATGGCAATGGAAGAAATCTGATATTTGATAAAATCCAATATCTAATTGTATTAGTCATATTTTAGAGAGAGAGACAGAGACAGAGACAGAGACAGAGATAGAGAGAGACATGGAGAGAGAGAGAGACATGGAGAGAGAGAGAGACATCAAGGGAGGGGGAGAGAGAGAGAGGAGGAGGAGAGTGAGAGAGAGATTAGGGGAGAGAGATACATTAGGGGAGATGGAGATAGAGAGAAAGAGATGGGTCAAATTATGTCATTATGGGTCATAAGGGGTCTTATGGTGTCCATAGGGGTCATATGGTGTCCTACGACCCCTTAGGACACCATATGACCCCTTAAGACACCATATTGGGTTGTTGTGGGTCCTATGGTGTCCTAAGGGGTCATATTGTGTCTTAAGACCCCTTAGGACACCATAGGATCCTTTAGGACACCATATGGTGTTGTTAGGGATCATAAGGGGTCATGGGATGCCATATTACCCCTTAAGACACCAAATTGTGTCATTATGGGTCATATTGTGTCCTAAGGGGTCATGGGACAACATATTACCCCTTAGGACACCATATGACCCCTAACAACACCATATGACCCCTAAAAACACCATATGGTGTCATAAGGGGTCCTATGATGTCCTACGACCCCTTAGGATGCAATATGACCCCTTAAGATACCATATTGGGTTGTTATGGGTCCTATAGTATCCTAAGGGGTCATATTGTGTCATATGACCCCTTTAAGACATCATATGACCCCTTAGGACACCATATGACCCCTTAAGACACCATATTTGGTCATTATGAGTCATATTGTGTCCTAATGGGTCATATTGTGTCATATGAACCCTTTAAGACACCCTATGACCCCTTAGGACACCATAGGACTCAAAGAGACCCAATATGATGTCCTAAGGGGTCATATGGTGTCTTAAAGGGGTCATATGACACAATATGACCCATTAGGATACAATATAATCCATAGTAACCCAATATGGTGTCATAAGGGGTCATATGGTCTCCATAGGGGTCATATGGTGTCCATGACCCCTTAGGACACCATATGACCCCTTAAGACACCATATTGGGTCATTATGGGTCATATTGTGTCCTAATAGGTCATATTGTGTCATATGATCACTTTAAGACATCATATGACCCCTTAGGACACAACATGACCCCTTATGACACCATATTGGGTTGCTTTGGGTCCTATGGTGTCCTAAGGGGTCATATTGTGTCCTACAACCCCTGAGGACACCATATGACCCATAAGGACACAATTTGGTGTCTTAAGGGGTCATATGGTGTCCTAGGACACCATATGACCCATAAGGACACAATTTGGTGTCTTAAGGGGTCATATGGTGTCCTAGGACACCATATGACCCCTAACAACACCATACGGTGTCATAAGGGGTTGTATATTGTCCTTAGTGGTCATATAGTGTCCCATGAACCCTTATGACCCCTTAGGACACCATACAGCCCATTACGATAGCATATTGGATCGTTATGGGTCCTACGATTTCCTAAGGGGTCATATTATGTCCTACAACCCCTTAGGACACCATAAGACCCTTAACAACATCATATGGTGTCATAAGGGGTCCTATGGTGTCCATAGGGGTCATAAAGTGTCCTACGACCCCTTAGGACACCATATGACTCCTTAAGACACCATATTGGGTCGTTATGGATTCTATGGTGTCCTAAGGGGTCATATTGTGTCCTACGACCCCTTAGGACACCATATGACCCCTTAGGACACCATATGACCCCTAACGATACCATATGATGTCATAAAGGGTCTTATGGTGTCCATAGGGGTCATATGGTGTTCTATGACCCTTTAGGACACCATATGACCCCTTAAGACACCATATTTGGTCGTTATGGGTCATATTTTGTCCTAATGGCTCATATTGTGTCATATGACCCCTTAGGACATAATATGAGCCCTTATGACACCATATTGGCTCACTTTGTGTCTTATAGTGTCCTAAGGGGTCATATTGTGTCCTAAGGGGTTATATAATGTCTTAAAGGGGTCATATGACACAATATGACCCATAACGACCCAATATGGTGTCATAAGGGGTCATATGGTGTCATAAGGGGTCATATGGTGTCCATAAGGGTCATTTGGTGTCCTAGGACCCCTTAGGACACTATATGACCCCTTAAGACACCATATTGGGTCGTTATGGGTCATATTGTGTCCTAATGGGTCATATTGTGTCATATGACCCCTTTAAGACATCATATGACCCCTTAGGAAAAAATATGACCCCTTATGACACAATATATGGTTGCTTTGGGTCCTATGGTATCCTAAGGGGTCATATTGGGTCCTATGACCTCTTAGGACACCATATGACCCACCCCTATGGACACCATATGACCCCTAACAACACCATATGGTATCATAAGGGGTCATATGTTGTCCTTAGGGGTAATATGGTGTCCCATGAACCCTTATGACCCCTTAGGACACCATACGAGTCGTTATGACACCATATTGGGTCGTTATGGGTCCTATGGTGTCCTAATGGGGTCATATTATGTCCTACAACCCCTTAGGACACCATATGACCCCTAACAACACCATTTGGTGTCATAAAGGGTCTTATGGTGTTCATAGGGGTCATATGGTGTCCTACAACCCCTTAGGACACTATATGACCCCTTAAGACACCATATTGGGTCGTTATGGTTCCTATGATGTCCTAAGGGGTCATATTGTGTCTTATGACCCCTTAGAATACCACATGACCCCTTAGGACACCACATGACCCCTAACAACACCATATGGTGTCACAAGGAGTCCTATGGTGTCCATATGGGTCATATGGTTCCCTACAACCCCTTAGGACACCATATGACCCCTCAAGACACCATATTGGGTAGTTATGGGTCCTATGGTGTCCTAAGGTGTCATATTGTGTCCTACAACCCCTTAGGATACCATATGACCCCTTATGACACCAAATTGTGTCGTTATGAATCATATTGTGTCTTAATGGGTCATATTGTGTCATATGACCCCTTTAAGACATCATATGACCCCTTAGGACACAATATGACTCCTTATGACACCATATTGGATCGCTATGGGTCCTATGGTGTCCTAAGGGATCATATTGTGTCTTACAACCCCTTAGGACACCATATGACCCATAACGACACAATTTGGTATCTTAATCTCTTTCTCCCCCTCTCCCCTAATCTCTCTCTCCCCCTCTCCTTCTCTCTCTCTCTCTCTCTCTCTCTCTCTCTCTCTCTCCCTTTCTCCCTCTCCCTCTCCCTAATATCATATGCTAATTTATTTATAAATTAATATATTAAAATATTAATAAATATTAGATTAATTATGTGCAAATTTAGTTAGTGAATTTACTTATTAAAATCGAATATCTGATTTGTGTTGTTAAATTTTCAAATTTCAAATTTCGGCTCAAGAATGCTTTGGGATTTGGCTTGGAAGTGACAAGCTTGGAAAGTCAATTGAAAAAACGTGTTTTTCAGTATTCCTTGATTTTCTAGACTTTACACTAGTGGCTAGAGACCTTTTTTGTAGCCAAATTTGAGAAAACAAAAAGGGTTTTTTAAGGATGTTCTCAACTTTCCAACAATATAAGGCTTGTCTTATTTCGACTTTAATAAATAATTATTATTTATTTTTTAATTGAATTCTGATAATAGTCCTGATTGATAGACTGGTTGCAAAACACTCATAACTTTCAAACAATATAACATCTTTTGAATCTGAAACATGCATCACATCCTATGCTTCATCTACTATAGGGAAAAATTTTAAAAAATAAAATTTCATAAGGTTTTGACCAAGTTAAGGTGGTTAGATGTAGGAGCTTCTAAATTCCTGAAAAGTTGTAGTAAAAAATTCATAAATAATTGTTTACTTTATAAAAAAATATGTGTCACATCTGAACATGATTATAATACTTATATTATAAATATTATTAAAAAAATTTATGATTTGATTGTGATTAGGGTGGTCAGACATACGTCTACTTCTTATCTTTTTCCTGAAATTTTAGTACCACTCCATTGAAATTTGAAATTTTCATCAAATAGGATTTTTTTTACCAAAAAAAAAATAGTAGCTTAGAAACTACATTCAATTGTCTATATATTCTCTTCTTACATATTTTAAAAATAATGTTCACAACTTATTCAAATTTTCATGTCATGTTGCATAACTTTGATTTTCTAAAATTTCATTGCCACTTAAGGGCCTATTTTGGCACACCATGATCCTACACATACCTGATCCTCATTAAAGAAGTCACCCAAATTAGGCTCCATCTCCTCGGTAATTAAACCTTGGGAAGCCTTAATTATAATACTTCATCTAACGGGGATAGGATAGGTAGGACTAATAGTTGTAAAACTCATGCACTAGAGGGAAAATCTGAATTTTGAATTGTGGAACAAAGCTTACAAAATTGAGTAATGCAAAATTTAAGAAAATAATGATTACACAATTTGAAATTTTTTGGGGGAAGAGGATGACACAATTTCCAAAAATGAAAGGAAAATGGAATTTTAAAATTAGGCCCAAGGGAATACCACTTAATTTTAAAATTTAAAATTTTTAAAATCAAGGCAGGCTATAATTAACCTCTTAATTTTAAAAAAATTCTTGAAATTTGAAATGTTGAATTTGGGAGGTATTTCCAATTCTAGAGAGATCAAAAATTGATAAAATCAGCTAATCTTCTAAGTTTAGGCTATTAAATACAATCATAACAGTCTCCCAAAATTTTGAGAAAAAGGTCGAGGACCGTGGCGGGAACGCACATGGCCCGACCAACTTTTTCCAAAATTTTTAGGGATGGATATTACAATGATTTTAAAGCTAACCCCAAAAAATTGGCAAATTTTATGACTTCTAGATGGGTGAAATGAAGGCACAAATGTGAAAATAGGACCCTATTAGGGTTTTGAAGAAAAGAGGAATTGAATTGCAATTTTGAAAAGGGTCAAACCTAATGGATATGGACACCTTGGAAAATGTTTAGAAATCTGAATTGGAATGAAATTGATTTGAAATTTACACAAAATCCAATTAATTTTAAAAATTAGGGTTTGATGACCTAACCACTTAACTTTAAAATTTGAATTTTGGGGAAAAAGGGGGGAAATTGAAAATTTGAATTGTAGAATTGAAGACAAATCTGAGAACAATTAGAAATCTGAAATTTAAACGAAAATCCAATTTTTGCACAAGTTCAAGATGATTTTTGAAAATTAGGGTTTTAACAAGTAACCTCTTAATTTTGTAAATTTTAATTACAAATTGAACAAGACAATGAGGAAATTGAATTTGACAATCAAAACAATTTTCATATCTAAGATAACCATAAGCATTTTTTACAAATCACATGTTCAATTTTAAATTGAAAAACTAGGGTTTTGAATGATTTAACCACTAAGTTTGCAGAAAGTTGAAACTTGTAAATTAAAACTATGCGATTTTGTTCAGAGGAAAGCATGCAAGATGTCAGGTTCACCAAAATGTAATGGTGGAAAAATGGTGAATGATGGACCAAGAAGGAAACTACCCTTTCGCTCAAACAAAGATGAGAGTTTCACTATTGATTACCATTCAAGCACTTTTCACCATGTTACATTAGGAAGAGGAGAGGATAATTCACTAGATTCAATCTCTCAACATGAAGATGGTAGATTGAATTTTGAATGAAATGGGAATGATAAGTTGATCCCCTCTTCCTTGTTTGAAGTGGAAAGAAATTGATTGAACTATGTAGTGCAAAAGTGACAAAGAGCTGATTATAACTTGAGATCAGAATATGAGATGAAGTTGTGCACCTAGATTTGGTAGTAATATGTCTAGATGAAGTCACCCTATGAATTTGAGGAAAACTTGCTTAGACTGGGGCGGGAACGTATACTGTCCTCCGAAAAATCTGCGAAACAAAAAGGGTTTTTTTGTCTCTACAAATGAAGCCCAAATTTGAAAGTATAGCTATGCACCTACAAACTACACATAGAAAAGAGATGAAAATGTGTTAGGATTGGGGGTTTGCCTTTAGGTCAAACCCCACTTTTGGAATTAAACAAGTAATGAAAGAAAGTACTTGCAAGTAGATGTAAATGAAAGATTGAATTACGAATCACCTCAAGGGAGGTTGTGATAGCAATGTTGATAGAAGTGCTTGTGTGGAATTGAATGTTGAAATTAATCGCCTCTTCAATGGTTGAATCCTTGACTTGAATGCAACAGTTAGCCTTGAAGGGAGACTTGAGAATGCTCAATGCTGGAAAAGAATTCTTGATCACTTATGGAACTTGACACACTCCAATCTTATCTAACTCCAAATTATTGAACCTGTGCAAATGAGAGGATGAATTCCCCTTAAATACATGTTAGTGGATCTAATTTTCATCACAAGCTGACATTAGGGGAGTTTCTCGCTCGATGCACAACCAACAATGCAACCCTAGGTAGGGTCATGCCCCAAAATAGGGCAGGGATAGGGGTGCCACGCCTCTGTCTTGGGAGGACAAGGGAACCATGCCCCTATCCAAGGGGGACAGTGGCACCATGCTCATTTCCTACCCCTTCTCTAGGGCAGAGTGCAGATGAGGTGATGCAGAGGCCAAGAAAGAAGCTATTTATAAGGGTTGAGTAATTTTCGGTCTCTGAACAGGCTAGAGGATTCGATCTCATGTGCATGAGGACCCTAATGCAGTCAAAAATTGCTAGGGTTGCAATTTTATGTCACTAAAGGTAGAAAGCTGACAATTTTTAAAAAAATTCCTTTTTATTTAATCAATTTTGGGTAAAAAAAAATTTGTCAACCACATGGGCGAAATCTAGAAAACTAAGGAAAACTTGAAAAAATGTTTCTTGTGTTGACTTTCTAGGTGTGGCACCTCCAAGCCAAATCCCATAGCAATCCTGAGGGAAATCCCAAGGTTGTAGATTTTTTGTTAAACAAACAAATATCCTTTAGTGACAAATATTCATTATTAATAGATATCTGTTAGTAACAGATATCCATTTAGAGCACTAGTTATTTAACTTTAGTTTTAATAGCCAATTTGTTCTGTCAACTAAATATTTTGATAATTATTTTGTTAGTCTATAATATATAATATACTATAATATCATATATAATAAATGATATTAATATATAAATTTATATTAAATCTCATGTATATATGCTTGATAAAAAAATCTATTTTATAAAAAAAAAATTATATCTCTAAACCTCTCTCCCCTAGGCACTCTATTTCTTTGGTCTCTCAATATCTTGCCCCGGTTCATAGCAATCTTGCATCAACCAAAAAAAATTCCCTTTATGTTTTTCTTTTTGTTTGTAGTTTCAACTTTTCTTTCTCTATGTCTCCGTTTTGGCTCACCAGATCCTATGGAGTTGGATTCTACTTGAAGACTTGATCAACTTTCTTGTTTCCAGACCACATTGCATTTGGATCATTTTTTCTGTAAGATATTACTATCGATTTCCTTGACAGTTTCCTGTTATCGATTGACAGTTCTTGTTACTCATTTCCTGGACCTATTTTGGTGATCTACTAGAACCCCTCCTGAAGCTTGTGGAGCCTTGGGCATTGTTTCCAATGTTCCTTGGCATGTGGTTGACCTTTTCCCGTGATTTGGGTTTCATCCTTTGGATTTTCTGGAGGAATCTCTTGGCGGAGGCCAACCTTGTTTATTTTACATGTTAGGTCTTGTTCTTTGGGTTTTGATCCTTTTTAGACCGACTAGATCCTTTGGATTGATATATATATATATATAAAATTGTAATTGCGCATTATAATGTAATAAATCGAAGAATCAAGTAGTGAGACTATGCGTAGAAGATAGATCTTACGATTCAAGGTCTCGGTTGTGACCTATTCTACATGCTCTACTAGGCCTATGAGTCGGTTATGCTGTAACCCAATTGTTACTGTCGGTTGTAATCAATTTTCATGAAATAAAACAATCTGTTCTGCATTGCCTCCATCGTATCTTTGTGTTTTCATTGTGTTTAATCTTGTTGTCTGGTCCAAATTGATCTCTTTGAGGTTCCTCCTCACCGGTGACTACTTCAAGTGCTATCAGAGTGAAGTTTTGTTCTAGAGGTTGTGTGTCCTAAAATTTTTGTTGTAGGGTGGTGGATTGTAGATCCGACCTACAAATGTAGAGGACTAGCGTGAAGAATGACATGAAGAGGAGATAGGAATGGTGGAGCACGTGGGAATGTAGACCCTATTGTGATGGAGATGTTGCATGGTATAGAATCTTGGTTGGAAGCCATGGAGATATCCCAAAGAAAAGGCTGACATATTGAAGATGTGAGTGAAGATGAAGGAGAAGAAACCCCGATAGAACAAGCAAACCCACCGGTGCTTGATCCGAATGAGGAAAGGTTTTTGAGGGTTTTGAGTAGGGCGAATGCTAAACCTCATTTTACCCCACCAGAATATGATGGAAAGTTATATTCAGATGAAATAATGGATTGGATCTCAAAGATGGAGAAGTATTTTGATTTTGAAAGCACTACAGAAGAGATGAAGGTGAAATAGGCTTGTACCCGATTGAAAGGTCATGCATCTCTTTGGTGGGAGCATTTTCAAGTTGATAGACAGAGAAGAGGTAAAGAGAAGATTAAGACATGAGATCGAAGGATTGATAAGTTGAAGTCAAAGTTTATGCCAGTTGATTATCAAGTGAATCTGTTCTAAAAGTTTCAAAATTTGAGATAGAAGGAATCTAGTGTGAAGGAGTACACCGAAGCATTTTACAAGTTGAATATCAGATCCAGAAATGTTGATGATGAAGTTGAACAAGTTGAAAGATATTTAAATGGATTGCAGATGTCTATACAAGATGAACTCAACTTGATCAAATTGGAAAGTGTTGAAGAGGCTTACCATTATGTCCTAAATGTAGAAGAGATGTTAAACAAAAGACATGAGCAGAGACAGAGAGGCAGAGGTGGAAGGTTTACCAGAGGAAGATTTCAAGGAGGAAGAGGATATACCAGAGGTAGAGGAACCAATATAGAAGACCCATACAAGATAAAAGATTTGCTGACAGAATATGAAGACATCATTTCAGATAATGTACCTGATGGATTTCCACCTATAAGAAGTATTATTCATTGCATGGACTTGGTTCCTAAAGCTATTTTGCCTAACAAAGCTGCACACCGGTTGACACCAGCAGAGAATGAAGAACTGTATAGACAAGTGCGATAGCTATTGAAGAAAGGTTTGATCAAGGAAAGTCTGAGCCCTTGTGCAGTACCATTAGTATTAGCACCTAAGAAGAATGGAGAGTGGAGAATGCATACTAATTCCAGAGCAATAAACAAGATCACAGTGAAATACATGTTTCCTTTGCCTAGGATGGATGACATAATGGACTGTTTGAGTGGAGCAAAATACTTTACAAAGATAGATTTGAATAGTGGATATCATCAGATTAGGATTAGAGAAGGCGAAGAGTGGAAGAAAACATTTAAGATAAATGAAGGATTGTATGAATGGTTTGTGATGCCTTTTGAATTGACTAATGCATCGAGTACTTTCATGAGGTTGATGAATGAGGTATAGAAGAAATTTTTGGGTAAGTTTGTTATTGTGTATTTGGATGACATTCTAATATTCAATAAGACAAAAAAGGAGCATGTGTTGTAGTTAAGACATGTTTTGCAGAGGTTGAGAGAAGAGAAGTTGTTAATCAATATTAAGAAGTGTACTTTCATGAAGGATGAGCTAGTCTATTTAGGATTTGTGATATCTAAGGATGGTTTGAAGATGGACCCTGAGAAAGTGAAATCAGTTGTTGATTGGCCTACACCAGAAAGCATTGGAGAGGTAAGATCATTTCATGGATTGGATATTTTTTACCGAATGTTTATTAGAAATTCCAGTTTAGTTTGTAACCCTATGATAGAGACCATGAGAAGAGATCGAAAGGAATTCAAGTGGACCACCACAGAAAACCAAAGTTTTGAACTGTTGAAGTAGAAAGTGACTGAGCAACCTGTGTTGACTTTACCAAATTTTAATAAAGTATTTCAAGTGAATTGTGATGCAAGTGGAACAACAATAGGAGTAGTCTTGAGTCAGGAAAGGAGAGAAGTAGCCTATTTCACTGAGAAACTGAATGATGCCCAGAGGAGATATTCAGTATATGATCAAGATTTTTATGCCATAGTTCAAGCCTTGAAGAAATAGAGACATTACTTGTTGCCTAAGGAGTTTGTGTTGTAAACAAATCATGAAGCTCTGCAATATTTGAATAGTCAGAGTAAGCTGAATTAGAGACATATCAAATGGGTATAATTCTTGCAAAGTTACACCTTTGTGTCGAAGCATAAAAGTGGGAAATCAAACAAAGTTGTTGATGCATTGAGTAGGAGAAGGAATTTGCTGATAGAGATGAGAGTCACAGTATTACGATTTGAATATTTGAAGACTTTGTATGATGATGACTTGGATTTTGTAGAACCTTGGAAAGCATGTAGAGAACCGATTATGGTAGATAGAAGCAAGTGGTTGGATTACTTCATTCTGGATGGGATTTTATTCAAAGGAGTTCAGTTGTGCATACCTAAGATTTCTATGAGGGAGAATCTAATAAAGGAAAAAACATAGTGGAGGACTAGCTGGACATTTTGGCATTGACAAAATAGTAGCATTGGTGAGTGAGCAGTACTTCTGGCCCTAGATTCATAAGTCCATGTTAAGAGATATGTGCAAAGTTGTAGAGTTTGTCAAGTTGCAAAGGGTAGTAGTTAGATTGTGGGATTGTATAAACCCTTTGACAGTATCAGTAAGACCTTGGGAGGATATAAGCATGAATTTTGTACTTGGATTTCCTAAGACACCGAGAGGGAATGATTCTACATTTGGGTAAGTGCACCAAGATGGAGAACAAAAAGAGGGGTATAAGTGGCCACTTTTTTTTTTCTTTTGAAAATAGGTAAACCTGAACATCAAAGAGCTATTTGAAGGTCATGCATTCAAAACCAGGAGTTGAGAAAAGAATAAGAATTGTAGTACTTTGAATCTAGTTTCTAAACTACTATTTAAAAAAAAAACTGGATAAGATTAAGAGGGTCAAACCTTTCACGCATGAAAAACTATTCCTGATTTTTTTCAGAAAAATATAACATAGTTATTTTTGTGCACTACACAAAATATTTAGTTAGATTTAGTATTTTGCAAAACCCCTTTGGTAGGATGATAGGTAAGAGTGAGGTCTAGAAGTTGTGTATTTTTTTTATAATTTTTCGTTTAGTATTTTTTTTTTTTTATGATTTTTGGAAATGACCGCATCCTGAAAATTTGGTACATGTTCGTGCGCTAGACATAACTTGCATCAAAATAATAAAAAATGCAAATTGTTTTTTTTTAAGTGTATAAAATCTAGTGTAGAACAATAATATATAATTTATTTAGAATTTGGTCAAATATATCAAAAGCTATTAAAAAAATGGTAGACATATGTCTGTGAGGACCTATCAAGGCACTGATAAAGAAAATTAAAGTTTACTATGCTAATGTTGTCCAAAAATAAAAAAATTTATATGGTCAGAAAACTAAGAAGATGTGTGAGATTATGGTGGTAATTTTAGAGATACCCACTTGATCATTTGTACACCTGCTGACGATGAAGTCAAGAAATCATGGTTGAGGATGAAAAAATGTGTAAAGGAACAAAAAAGAGGGGAAAATGGGCTTGCAAGCCTTAGGGTCATTTTTCAACCCTCTTACCAAGCCAAAACCCGCATGGGTTTTGAAAAACCAAATGTACTATTCACATTTCTAAATAACCCGTACGGGTTATGTAAAACTAGAAATATTTTTTTTGTTTCACAAAACCCGTACAGGTTATGAAGAACTAAAACATTTTTTTTTGTTTCACAAAACCCATACAGGTTATGAAGACATAATAATGTATGCTTGTAAACTTAGCATTTAGTACACATGTTTTAGACATACCTAGATAATATGTGTTTATGTATGTATAGATGGCATATCTATAGCTATATATACATATATTTATATAGATATATGTATATATGTTTGTATACATGCATGTATCTCTTATTTTCCTCTCTCTCTCGTCTTACTTCCCCCATCATTGTCTTTGTCTATTTTGAGCCCTAATTATCTTCCTTGAGTTCTATCTCATATCTCTCCCCCTCACACTTCTTTCTTTTTTCGATTCTCTCACCCTTTTCTTCTTCTTGTTCTCTCTCTACCTCATGTCTCTCACCCTCTCCTCCTCCTACTCTCTCTCTCTCTCTCTCTCTCTCTCTCTCACACACACACACACACACACACACACACATTATCCTATCCTATTCTCACCCTCTCCCCCTTCTCTCTCTTTCTCTCCCCCTCCCCTCTCCCTCTTTCCCCTCTCCCTCCCCCTTTCGTTATCTTAAATCTCTCTTTCTCTCCCTCTCTCTCCTATACTCTCTCTCTCTCTCTCCCTCTCTTATCCTATTCTCCCCATCTCCACCCTCCCTCTCCTTGTCCCTCTCTCCCAATTTCTCCTCTCTCTCTCTCCCCTCTCTCTCCCTCCTCCTCTCCTTATC